>NW_028260429.1:0-42802 GCF_056163025.1 Triticum urartu | reverse complement strand
CGAGTTAGTAGCAGTAGGTGGCAAAGTGGCTTTGTTACCTATTCCATTAGGAACCGCAGATTTTTTAGTCCATCACATTCATGCATTTACCATACATGTGACTGTATTAATACTTTTGAAAGGTGTTTTATTTGCTCGGAGTTCCCGTTTGATACCCGATAAAGCAAATCTAGGTTTTCGCTTTCCTTGCGATGGGCCTGGCCGAGGGGGAACATGTCAAGTATCCGCCTGGGATCATGTTTTCTTAGGTTTATTCTGGATGTACAATGCAATTTCGGTAGTCATTTTCCATTTCAGTTGGAAAATGCAGTCGGATGTTTGGGGTACTATAAGTGATCAAGGGGTGGTAACTCATATTACAGGGGGAAACTTTGCACAGAGTTCCATTACGATTAATGGGTGGCTTCGAGATTTCTTGTGGGCACAGGCATCGCAAGTCATTCAGTCTTATGGTTCTTCATTATCTGCATATGGTCTTTTTTTCTTAGGTGCTCATTTTGTCTGGGCCTTCAGTTTAATGTTTTTATTCAGCGCCGTGGTTATTGGCAAGAACTCATTGAATCTATCGTTTGGGCTCATAACAAATTAAAAGTTGCTCCTGCTACTCAGCCTAGAGCCTTGAGCATTATACAAGGACGCGCTGTAGGAGTAACCCATTACCTTCTGGGTGGAATTGCCACGACATGGGCATTCTTCTTAGCGAGAATTATTGCAGTAGGATAGTGGCTAGGAGGATTTGAAAGGCATTATGGAATTAAGATTTCCCAGGTTTAGCCAAGGCTTAGCTCAGGACCCCACTACTCGTCGTATTTGGTTTGGTATTGCTACCGCACATGATTTCGAAAGTCATGATGATATTACTGAAGAACGTCTTTATCAGAACATTTTTGCTTCTCACTTTGGGCAATTAGCAATAATCTTTCTATGGACGTCCGGAAATCTGTTTCATGTAGCTTGGCAAGGAAATTTTGAATCATGGATACAGGATCCTTTACACGTAAGACCTATTGCTCATGCGATTTGGGATCCTCATTTTGGTCAACCCGCTGTGGAAGCCTTTACTCGAGGAGGTGCTGCTGGTCCAGTGAATATTGCTTATTCTGGAGTTTATCAGTGGTGGTATACAATAGGATTACGCACCAATGAGGATCTTTATACTGGAGCTCTTTTTCTATTATTTCTTTCTACGCTGTCCTTAATAGCGGGTTGGTTACATCTACAACCCAAATGGAAACCAAGCCTTTCGTGGTTCAAAAACGCGGAATCTCGTCTCAATCATCATTTGTCAGGACTTTTCGGGGTAAGTTCTTTGGCTTGGACAGGACATTTAGTTCATGTTGCTATTCCCGCATCCAGGGGGGAGTACGTTCGATGGAATAATTTCTTAGATGTATTACCCTATCCCCAGGGGTTGGGACCCCTTTTGACGGGTCAATGGAATCTTTATGCCCAAAACCCTGATTCGAGTAATCATTTATTTGGTACCGCTCAAGGAGCGGGAACTGCCATTCTAACTCTTCTTGGGGGATTCCATCCACAAACACAAAGTTTGTGGCTGACCGATATGGCTCACCATCATTTAGCTATTGCATTTATTTTTCTCATTGCCGTCACATGTATCGAACTAACTTCGGAATTGGGCACAGTATTAAAGATCTTTTAGAAGCGCATACTCCTCCGGGGGGTCGATTAGGGCGTGGGCATAAGGGCCTTTATGACACAATCAACAATTCGATTCATTTTCAGTTAGGTCTTGCTCTAGCTTCTTTAGGGGTTATTACTTCCTTAGTAGCTCAACATATGTACTCTTTACCTCCTTATGCATTCATAGCACAAGACTTTACTACTCAAGCTGCTTTATATACTCATCACCAATATATTGCAGGGTTCATCATGACAGGGGCTTTTGCTCATGGAGCTATTTTTTTCATTAGGGATTACAATCCGGAACAGAATGAGGATAATGTATTGGCAAGAATGTTAGACCATAAAGAAGCTATCATATCTCATTTAAGTTGGGCTAGCCTCTTTCTAGGATTCCATACCTTGGGCCTTTATGTTCATAACGACGTCATGCTTGCTTTTGGTACTCCAGAAAAGCAAATCTTGATCGAACCTATATTTGCCCAATGGATACAATCTGCTCATGGCAAGACGACATATGGGTTCGATATACTCTTATCTTCAACGAATGGCCCCGCTTTCAATGCGGGTCGAAGCCTATGGTTGCCCGGATGGTTGAATGCTGTTAATGAGAATAGTAATTCGCTTTTCTTAACAATAGGACCTGGGGATTTCTTGGTTCATCATGCTATTGCTCTAGGTTTGCATACAACTACATTGATTTTAGTAAAGGGCGCTTTAGATGCACGCGGTTCCAAATTAATGCCAGATAAAAAGGATTTTGGATATAGTTTTCCTTGTGACGGCCCAGGGCGCGGCGGTACTTGTGATATTTCTGCTTGGGACGCATTTTATTTGGCAGTTTTCTGGATGTTAAATACCATTGGGTGGGTTACTTTTTATTGGCATTGGAAACATATCACATTATGGCAGGGCAACGTTTCACAATTTAATGAATCCTCCACTTATTTGATGGGATGGTTAAGAGATTACCTATGGTTAAACTCTTCACAACTTATCAATGGATATAATCCTTTTGGGATGAATAGTTTATCGGTATGGGCGTGGATGTTCTTATTTGGACATCTTGTTTGGGCTACTGGATTTATGTTCTTAATTTCCTGGCGGGGGTATTGGCAGGAATTAATTGAGACTTTAGCATGGGCTCATGAACGCACACCTTTAGCTAATTTAATTCGCTGGAGAGATAAGCCCGTGGCTCTTTCCATTGTGCAAGCAAGATTGGTTGGATTAGCTCACTTTTCCGTGGGTTATATATTCACTTATGCAGCTTTCTTGATTGCCTCAACATCAGGCAAGTTTGGTTAATTTAGTTTGTTTTTTTGTACTGTATCAGCACCTAGTTCATTACTCTTGATAGAGAGGGAGGATCTGCCTTTTTAGATTTCTTTTTCTATTTATTTTTCCATCTAGGATTAGAACCGTATACTTGGTAATAATAGCAACGACACATTATGGCAAAAAAAAGTTTGATTCAGAGGGAGAAGAAGCGGCAGAAATTAGAACAGAAATATCATTTGATTCGTCAATCTTTAAAAAAAAAGATAAGAAGCAAAGTTTCTCCCTTGAGTTTGAGTGAAAAAACGAAAATGCGAGAAAAATTGCAATCCCTACCGCGTAATAGTGCACCTACACGCCTTCATCGACGTTGTTTTTTGACCGGAAGACCTAGAGCTAACTATCGACATTTTGGGCTATCCGGACACGTACTTCGAGAAATGGTTTATGAATGTTTGTTACCGGGTGCAACAAGATCCAGTTGGTAAGGATAAAATACCCTTTCGTATTTGTATGGATTTCTGGAATTGATAATCATAGAGGAGCCCTCTTTACCATTCTGTATAAATGGACTATTCTATTTGTATAGATATTGGTAGAGGGGCGTATCCAACCCTCTTTTATCCACTAGTTACCCCTCTTTAGTTAAGAGTATAGAGCAGTTTGGTAGCTCATAAGGCTCATAACCTTGGGGTTGCGGGTTCGATTCCCACTACCGCCTCCATACTCCTTCTTTATGATATATGCATGATATAATATATACATCATGCATTTGTATCTGGATTTTTTGATTTCCTAAAAGAGTTTTGGTCTAACAGTTTTTTCTCGGAAGAAGCAAAAAAATAAAAGAAAGAATAAAATATGAAAGAAAAGCGTCCATTGTCTAATGGATAGGACAGAGGTCTTCTAAACCTTTGGTATAGGTTCAAATCCTATTGGACGCAATCTTATTTCTATCTATTCTTTAAATAACTATACTAAACTAAAAACAAAGAAAACTTTTTTGCATGATTCAAATGAAAAAGCTTTCTCAACGATTCCTATTCTACTAACAAGAGTAGACATGCAAAATTTATTTGTTACTGAAGAGAAAACCGTTCCAGCTGTTCCTGAATAGCTTCCTTCAAAAGGATTTCCGCTTGCTCGGTGAATGTCTTGCTAGAAGATATAATTTCTTGGAATTGAGGTTTAGTATCTTTTAGATGTTTACGTAACTCATCCAGAAATTTATTTACCTGTTCAATTTCTAACGAATCAAGATATCCTCTTGTTCCGGTATAAATAGTAGCTATCTGCTCTTCCACTGGGAGAGGATTTGCCTGGGATTGTTTAAGCAATTCCCTTAATCGTCGACCCCTTGCCAATTGATTCTGACTTGTTTTATCGAGAGCAGAGGCGAATTGTGCAAAGGCTTGTAACTCTGCGAATTGCGCTAGTTCCAATTTTGATTTGCCAGCTACTTGTTTCATGGCTTTAATTTGAGCCGCGGATCCTACTCTGGAAACAGAAATACCCACATTAATAGCGGGTCGAATTCCGGCATTGAATAGATCCGCAGATAAGAATATTTGTCCATCTGTAATGGAGATTACATTAGTAGGAATATAGGCGGAAACGTCTCCAGATTGAGTCTCAACTATTGGTAAAGCGGTCATACTTCCTTCGCCTAAAAGAGAATTTAATTTAGCGGCTCTTTCTAAAAGGCGTGAATGCAAATAAAAAACATCCCCTGGATAAGCCTCACGTCCGGGAGGTCTTCTTAATAGAAGGGACATTTGGCGATAAGCTTGTGCCTGTTTGGAGAGATCATCATAAATTATTAAAGTATGCCGTTCGCGGTACATAAAATACTCAGCCAGGGCTGCTCCCGTATAAGGAGCGAGGTATTGTAATGTAGCAGGTGAATCCGCCATTTCAGCTACTACAATAGTGTATTCCATGGCCCCCTCCTCATGGAAAGTAGTTACTACTTGAGCTACGGAGGATGCTCTTTGACCGATAGCTACATAAACACATATTACACCTTGCCCTTTTTGATTGAGAATTGTATCTGTGGCTACTGCTGTTTTGCCAGTCTGTCTGTCCCCAATAATTAACTCTCGCTGACCGCGCCCTATAGGGATCATCGAATCGATAGCAATAAGCCCTGTTTGAAGAGGTTCGTATACGGAACGCCTGGAAATTATACTTGGAGCAGGAGATTCAATTAAGCGAGATTCGGAAGCTATAATTTCGCCTTTCCCATCAATAGGTTTAGCCAGAGCATTTACAACACGACCCAAGTAAGCCTCACTCACGGGTATCTGAGCAATTCTTCCTGTTGCTTTTACAAAACTTCCCTCTTGTATCATCAACCCATCGCCCATTAATACAATCCCAACATTTTTGGATTCCAAATTCAGAGCAATACCCCTAGTACCTTCTGCAAATTCGACTAATTCACCTGACATTATTTCACCAAGACCTATAATACGAGCAATCCCATCCCCCACTTGAACTACGCGACCTATATTCTCAATCCCTACTTTCCTATTATATTGTTCAATACGTTCGCGGAGAATTTTATGAATTTCGTCGACTCGAAGGGTTGCCATTAGTGTTTCTTGACTCTTTTTTCGGAAGCAAGGGGAAAAATAATGCCTAAATTCTAAACGAAAGTAGAAGTTCAAGGCCTAATTAATTTAATTATTTCTTCCATTCCAGGGACCCGAGAATGCCAATATTAGCACGAATCGTACGGAAATGTAACTCGGTATTCAAACAACTATTCAGAGTTCCTAGAGCTCCTTGTACGGCCTGTTGGAAAACCCGCTGTCGGACCTGATTCATTGCCCTTTGTTTTTCAAAATAAAGGGTTTCGTTTTTAGACTTTTCCAATTGTTCCAAACTAATAGAAGTAGCATTAATCAAATTTGCTTTTTCTCGTTCTATCTCAGAGTATCCATTCATTCGATACTCATCCGCTTCTAGTTCGACTTTCTGTAATCGAATCCGAGCTTTTTCGAGTTGCTCAATGGTCCCTCTACGCAATTCTTCTGAATTTCGAATAGTACTCAAGATCCTCTGTTTTCGATTATCTAATAAATCTTTTAATGAAAGTAGATTATTTTGTAAGTTTACAACTTTTATGATCTCTTCCCGAACCAAACATGAATCTTTCGATTCATTTGGCTCTCACGCTCCTTTTTTTTTTTCTATAGCTATTTCCATATCTTTTTTTTAAGTAATGAGCCTATCCTCTATCTTCTTTTTTATGTTTATATTTCAATATACCGAAACCTATATAAGACTAGATAAATATTAAGAGGACTCTTCCGCCTAGATAAAAATATATCATGGTCAGCAAAGTTGTTTCTTTATTTTTATTTGCCCTCTAGTTAATAATTTCAATTTCATTAAGAAAAACTAACTAAATAAATGGAAAATGAAAATTAATAGAATTCTTTTTTATTTTTTTTTTCTTCAAATCCAAAAAATTTCTCTTTTTTATACATAGGTCGTCGATTCGGCATTGGTTAAAAAAGGGCAGGGTGCCCCCTTTTTTTTCTAGTAAATAGTTCAAACCATTTTATCGATATGAGTGTTCTATATCAGATAAATTTTACATTAGCTATTTCCCGTTTAAATTGGTACTAATACTAATATAGTTGTAGAAAGAGTACCTCTTTTTGCCTGGACTTCAAGCAGTTTAGCTTTAACCGTGTTAATGGTCTCACATTCTTGGTTTATAGAGAATCAAAGTTGATTTACCAATGAGTCGCGAAATGCTATGGTTCTTCCATATGATTTCTGAATTTATTCAGAAGTAATTCGTCGAGATCGTGCACCCTTTTCTTATTTATCCGAAAAATACTAAAAAATATTATAAAGTGCAGCCGGATAGATCCAATCTATTCTTGAAATAGACAACTCGCACACACTCCCTTTCCAAAAAAAATCAAAACACCAACCACTACAGTTAGATTTATTAGATTTGTTGCTAAAATATCGGTATTAAGCCCGAAACTGCCAGCGGATGGCCAGTGAGCTAAAAAAACGAAAGAATGGGTTACATTTTTCATATGCTCTCCTCTTATAGATAGGACGAACAAAGAACAAAGTTTTTCGATCACTTACTTCGCTCGCCCTTTTTTGATCGGTTTTTTTAATGCAAATAGATTCAATCTAGTAATTTCTTTTAGATTAAGTCTTACGTCTTGTTTGACCGGTGAAAGACTTCCTTTGTTGAAATGTTCTGTTCCCAAAATTCCTAAAATAAAAGGAAAAAACTTTCCACTTTCCTAAACTAAGGACGGGAAATAAGAAGGTGAGCATATCTTCTAAATTAATAATACTCAACTCAGCCCTTCCTAGAATGGGGTATTATCTGTCCCGATAAATAGATAATTCCAGGAGTAATAAATAGGAGTAAATTAAATAAAGTATTGATATAATTGGAATTGTGGAAGCAAATACCAATTTACTAAAAAAAGAAAAAAGTATCTAATCGAAATCGAAAGAATTTTTTTTTTAAGATTAAACAAAAGGGTTCGCAAATAAAAGCGCTAGTGCCACAACTAGTCCATAAATTGTTAAAGCTTCCATAAAAGCTAGACTAAGCAATAAAGTACCTCGTATTTTACCTTCTGCTTCTGGCTGTCTCGCAATACCTTCTACAGCTTGTCCTGCAGCAGTACCTTGACCAACTCCAGGTCCAATAGAAGCAAGCCCTACGGCCAATCCAGCAGCAATAACAGAAGCAGCAGCAATTAGTGGATTCATGGTGAGTAGTTCCTCGTGTCAAAAAAAAGAAATGGTTAAGGATACAATCAACCAATAAATTCTTACTTCTAAGCTCTATTGGGGAGAAGTAAAGTAACTAAAAAGTACAAATTGAAATCAAATTGAAATGATAATGTGAATTGTCCGAACTACATAGAAGGGAATTCCATATCCATATATCGGATTAGATAATGAATCTAACCTAGGAATATATAATATAATATCCTATATATATACATTTGTTTCTTCTATTTTGTTTGCATATTTTCTCATTTTCTATTGAATCGGATTCTAAAATCATTGCTTAAAGTGGAAACCTGCATAAAAGAGGACTCCACTTATAGACATTAAGGATATTATAGTATAGATCTAGCCTGACTCCACCCTCCTTAATGCATATATACTTTGAAAATTCCATAATATAGTCTATTCTATTCTCTCTCCTACAACTCTAGGCTATATATTCATACGCATTTCTAACTATTTTTTTGCAACCAAGCAGATTATCTGGAACCATGCATGAATTGAGCTAAGCTGCAAAAAAAAAAAATACTATTTCCAAAAAGAGTCAATTCAATGATGACCCTCCATGGATTCACCTATATAGGCTGCGGCTAATGTTGCAAAAATAAGAGCTTGAATACCGCTTGTAAATAATCCAAGAAACATGACCGGTATAGGGATTACTAAGGGGACTAAAGAAACAAGAACAACAACGACTAATTCATCCGCCAATATATTCCCGAAAAGTCGAAAGCTAAGCGATAATGGTTTTGTGAAATCTTCTAGGATGTTAATTGGTAAAAGGATTGGAGTTGGTTTAATATATTTCTCGAAATAGCTCAATCCTTTTTTGCTAAGACCAGCATAAAAATATGCCGCTGACGTGAGTAAAGCTAAAGCAACAGTAGTATTTATATCATTCGTGGGCGCTGCTAATTCCCCATGGGGTAACTCTATAATTTTCCAAGGTAAAAGAGCACCCGACCAATTCGAAACAAAAATAAAAAGGAACATAGTTCCAATAAAGGGAACCCAGGGACCATATTCTTCTCCAATCTGAGTTTTGCTCAAGTCTCGAATAAACTCAAGGACATATTCAAAAAAATTCTGACCGTCGGTCGGGATGGTTTGTGGATTCCGAACAGCTATGACAACTGAACCTAGCAAGATAGTAATTACGACCCAAGAAGTGATGAGTACTTGGGCATGAATTTGGAAACCTCCTATTTGCCAATAGAAGTGTTGGCCTACTTCTACACCCGATATATCGTATAACCCCTTGAGTGTTTTAATGGAACAAGGTATAATATTCATATTGTCCTCTGATAAAAATTGAACTTCAAAAAAGGAATTCTTTTGATTCAACCATCTCTTTCTCAACTCAGCAACTTGAAGTATTAATCTTATATTTAGGATACCAAGAAAGCACATCAGATCATAATATATATCAATACCCTCTAATATATATCAATATTCCCCTTCTTTTTTCTATGCAAAAAAAATTCTATGCAAAAAAAAAGATATAGTAAAGTAAGTGATTCCATAAATTTACGCAGTTGCCCAAGAATTCACTATATATTCTTAATCAACGATTTCTTATATAGAGAGAACGGCCCTCACAAATTGAAAATACTAATTTGTTAAGAATCAATCGAATTGAAGTCATAGTGTCATCGTTGGCTGGAATCGATATATTCGCGAGATCCGGGTCACAATTTGTATCGACTAAAGAAATAGTAGGAATCCCCAAAATGGCACATTCCCGAAGAGCTATATACTCTTTTTGCTGATCAAGGACGATCACAATGTCTGGCAATCTCGTCATATATTTGATCCCGCCGAGATACCTTTGCAAAGTAGATAATTTTCTCTTCAAGATTGCCACATCTCTTTTTGGGAGATGGTGGAATTTTCCCATTTTTTCTTCTGCTCTTAAGTCTCTAAATTGAGAAAGTCTAGTTTTCGTAATCGACCAATTCGTTAACATACCACTGAACCACTTTTTATTAACATAATGACAACGAGCCCTTATTGCAGCTGATGCTACTAAATCTGTTGCTCTTTTTTTGGTACCAACAATTAAGAAACTTTTTCCCTGACTTGCTGCATCAAAAACTAAATCACAAGCTTCTGATAAAAAACGAGCCGTTCTAGCGAGATTTATAATATGAGTACCTTTACGCTTTGCCGAAATGTAAGGGGCCATTTTAGGATTCCATTTCTTAATACCATGACCAAAATGAACTCCTGCTTCTATCATCTCTTTCAAATTAATGTTCCAATATCTTCTTGTCATTTTTTCCACACTTCCTTTTTTTTAATCCTACCATTCCATTACGGAATTTAGTTCTTTTTGAAGATTAAGAAAGATCCGAAATAGCTTGAAATAAATAATAATTGTTCCGAGAGAACCTTGTACTAAGATAAGAGTTGGCCATTGATACATGGTATAAACATAACCACCTTAATGAATTAACTGACTTGTTTTACTTATTAAAATAAAAATCTTAAAAATCTAAAATTTGACCTGTTAGTGTTCTAAGTTCAAAAGTCTAGTAAAGTAAAAAATATTTTTATGGGGGTTCTTATGTCTCATAAAAATTGTTTGTTACGTCAGAATCTGAAGAAACTAATTCTGTATGGAGAAACAAAAAATCTCTCATTTCCGACGCGAATAGATTTTTTTTTTTTATTTCGAAATAAAGGTTCTTGTCTTGTGGGGAACGATGCACAAATTTTTGGAATCCGGTACCAACAGGTATAATCCCCCCCAGAACTACGTTTTCTTTCAAGCCTTTCAACCAATCAATGCGACCTCGTAGGGCAGCTTTTGCTAAAACTCGAGCAGTTTCTTGAAAACTTGCTTCAGATATGAAACTTTGGGTATTCAGGGAAGCCCTTGTTATTCCCAATAAGATTGCCCGATAATAGATCGATTCATCCAAAGCTCGTCCTGCTCGTTCCGCTCGCAATAGTCCGATTAATTCCCCAGGCGAAAAAACATTAGACATTCCATCTTCGGAAACCCGCACTTTTGATGTTACTTGGCGTATAATAATCTCTATATGTCTATTATGGATCTGTACCCCTTGGGATCGATAAACCTTTTGGATTTTATTAACCAAAGAGATACGACTTTGGGCTATGGTTAGCTCAGCTCCAATCAAGAATCCCCAAGGGACCCCAAGAATTCTTGGTATACGCTCATTCCAATCCTCAATTCTCCTTTCGAGATTCGGGGATAATGAATCAATTGAACGCGCTTCAAAGATTTGTTCCACTTTTGGAAGACCTTGCGTTATGTCACTAGATCTCGATTTTTCATATATAAACGTAACTAACCTATCTCCCTTGTAAAGGATTTCTCCATAATGACCATTAACAGTTGCTCCTGTAGTGGCCAAATAAGGTTTAGCTGCTCTTATAACAAAGGAATTCATATTTACAATGAAAATTTGACCGGATTTTTTTATGTGCGATTTAAATAGACATACATTTTCACAAATAAATTGTCCAAGGTGAATTATTGCCAATGTCTCTTCCCAAGAATCATGATGGACAAAGTGACAATTCAAAAGGAATGGATCCAACATTATGTTACTATCGAAATTAGAAATCCTTTTATTTTCATCTATTAAAGAGTATTTAAGTTCTTGAAGTACTTGGAAGGTTTGTTTTAAATTGTCAACGAACAAATATTTTTTTAACAGGATTTTATTATGCGTTAGTAAATAGTAAGATGAAGAAAAATGCGATATACTAGCTACAATAGCGCCTAAGGGCCCAAAAATTTCTCGAATAGGAATTCTAGGATTCCATTCTTTTATCGCATTGGGATGTTTTGAATTCTTGAATAAACCAATTCGAGAACAGTTGGATGCCGACAAAATCATCAAAGAGTGGTATTCTTTATTTCGATTCAACAAAGTGCCAATAGCTTCTGGATGTTGGCTAAGTGATTCAATCTTCGCCTTGGAATAAAAAGAATTGATATTGGCGCGATCTAACCTATTATGGGGAATCGGTCCTGCACTTGTCCTACCATACCTTTTTCGTGTATACGAAATAGTGGACTTGACTAACTCAATTCTTAGGAAATCGCGAATAAGATCATTTGCTCTTACCTCAACAAGGGAAGCACCAGCCTTTTCTTTTTCTTCTTGTTCCCAATTCACTACTAAGCAAGTTCTAACAAATTGACTATTTGTGTGATAAATTCTTTGAGTTAACTTGCTATTTTCATGAGAAATAAAATTGACAAGTCGAATTTGGAGATTATTTTCTTCTTGCAAGAGATCCTGCGGGAAAAGTGTTGCTAAATTTCTTCCTTCGTCCATTTCATATGCCACTGTAGGGCGAACGGAAACAAAATACTTTTCCTTGCTCTTGAGAATTTTTTTCCGTTGAACATAGACCCAATTTTTCCTTTTTTTTGATTCCTTAGAATCTTTTTTTTGTCTTTCTGGCGGTATCAAACAGCCACCTAATATCTTATCCGCCTCTTCAGGAAAATGAATATCTCCGGAAAATATTTTGAGTTCCGTATGGCTTTTTTTTCTCTTCACTCGGACCAGTCCGCCTAGTCGACTTCTTGTATTTTTTGTGAGTTGTGTATTCACTCCAATAATACTATTGTCAAGTATCTTTAGGGATGAAGATCTCGGCAAGATATGAAGTTCTTGAAGAATGAAAAAAAACCGATCTACTTCTTTTTGGTATTTTAGACTAAATTCTTTTGTTCCTCGATGCTCAATCAAACCCTCTTTTTTTAAGATGGAATCTTCCTCTGGGCTCTCGTATTCGTCCTCTGAATCTTCTTCTGAGTCTTCCTCTAAAGTACCATATTTTTCCTCTGCGCTTTCCCCGGGGCTGCCATATTCGTCTTCTGAGTCTTCCTCTAGAGTTCCATATTCGTCCTCTTGGGTCCTATATTTGCTCTCTGGGCTCCCATATTCCTCTTCTGAGTCTTTCTCTAAAGTCCTATATTCGTTCTCTGGGTTCCCATATTCGTTTTCTGGGCTCCCATATTCGTCTTCTAGGGTTTCATATTCGTATTCGTCTTCTAGGATTCCATATTTAGATTCTTCTAGGGTTTCATATTCATATTCGTCCTCTCGGGTCCTGTATTCGTCTTCTAGGGTCTCATATTCCTCTTCTGAGTCTTCCGCTCGAGTCCTATATTCTTCTTCTAGGGTCCTATATCTAAATTTAACAATTCCTGAACCCTTTTTATCTTTTCTGTATCGGGGATCGTCAAAATAAGCAAAAATAGTATTTCTACGTAAAACACCCATAAGGGGGATTTCAATCGAAATCCCAAAACAGGATATTAGTTCTTTCTCTTGTTCTTGATGATATTGTAATGGAATGACGAACCTATTTCTTCGCTTTTTCGCCAACAAATCTGAATTATCTTGAAAAATAGAAGGATAGATAAAATTCCAATGGCCATTGGACATGATTCGATCCGACGTTGAATAATCAAGAATTTCCCTATCTTTTTTACCATAAGTATTCATTTGATCTTGATCCTTGTGGAGTGAAAAAGACGCTATACTGGATCTGCACATACTTACTGACAATATCCATAAATGGCTTGTTTTTGGTAATCGGCGAAGATTACCATATTGATATTCGGGCGCATGGTAAACATCAGTACTCCAGTGCATTTCGCCGTCTGATTCAGAATAAATATGCTTTTGTACCCTTTCTTTAAAATGTAAAGTGGACGTTCCGGCACGAATCTCCGCAATTACTTGTTCGGATTTTACATATTGATCATTTTGCACTAGAATCAAGCTTTTTGAGGGAATATTCACACTATATAGAATATCTTGACTCTGAATAGTTACATGCAAGTCTATATAACATAGAAAAGCAGGCTGCCCATGACGGGTACGTGTGGGGTGAACCAAATTCTCATTGAATTTTATTTTTCCATTCGAAGGGGATCGTACAAGGTCGGCAGTACCCCCTGTGAATACTCCGCCAGTATGAAAAGTTCTTAATGTTAGTTGAGTCCCTGGCTCCCCAATTGATTGACCTGCAATAATACCTACGGCTTCTCCCAATTCGACCAGATCACTATGAGTAGGACTCCGGCCATAGCATAATTGACAGATCCAAGAAGTGCTTCGGCAAGTAAAGGGGGTTCTAATATATATTGGTTGTGCTCGAAATGGTTGTGCTCGAAAGGCAGTTATGAATCGATTGACTAATCCAATTCCAATATCTTGATTTCGCGCGGCAATGCATCGTGAACCGATATATATATCGTCTGCTAATACACGACCAATTAGTGTTTGGACAAAAAGTTTTTCCGTCATCCCATTTTGAGGACTTACAGAAATACCTCGGATAGTACCACAATCTCTTCTACGCACAATAATATGTTGAACTACTTCAACAAGTCTACGTGTAAGATATCCAGCATCTGCTGTTCGCACAGCAGTATCTACAACCCCTTTGCGGGCTCCATAGCAGGAAATTATATATTCTGTCAAAGAAAGTCCCTCGCGTAAATTGCTTTGAATAGGTAAATCAATCATTTGTCCTTGAGGGTCCGACATTAATCCTCTCATACCTACTAATTGGTGTACTTGAGATGCATTTCCTCTGGCTCCTGAAAAAGACATTAGATAGACTGGATTAGAAGGATCCGTTATCCGAAAATTTGAATTCATTTCTTGTTTCAAATATTCACTTGTCGCATACCATATCTCAACAGATTGGCGTAATTTTTCTACCGCGTGTACAGCCCCATAATAATAGTGTTTCTCCAAAAGAAAACTCTGTTGTTCCGCGTCTTGGACTAACCATCCCTTAGAGGGTATTGTTAAAAGATCCTCGATTCCTAACGAAATCGATGTAGTAGTGGCTTGATGGAAGCCCAGAGTCTTTAGTTGATCCAGTATATGGGATGTATATCCCATTCCAAAATGATCTATTAATCTGCTAATAAGTCGTTTCATACCAGTTCCGTCTATCTCTTTATTATGAAAGACCAGATTGGCCCGTTCCGCCATACATAAGTACCCCCTTTTCGGCTGAGTAGGATTCGACAATTGCTGAGTAGGATTCGACAATGGGCCTGAGTCAGTGATTCGAAAATTTAATTAACTTAATTGCCTCAATCTCAATCTGGATTCGCGTGGCAAATAATGATGATACTAGGGAAATCGGAATGCCCCCCGAAAGGGGAGGGGCATCGCCGAATCTAACTTTCTTGTTTAGGTAGTGTATGAATAGGCCTGACTAAATCCTTGTATGGCTTCCTCTATTTCTCTATAAAAAGAAATATGACCAAGAGTGGTTCGAATGTATATCGAACGAATTTCTTTTTTTCTATTTCCCATTATTAGATAGTGGGCATAAATCTCATGATAAGTCCCCAAAGATTCATATTGAACTTCAATCGGAACTTCTCTTGACCCAATGACGCGTTGATCCAGGTTCCATCGTAGCCACAAGGGACTATCTAAACTGATTAGTTTTTGTCTATAAGCTCCCAGTGCATCATAAGAACTAGAAAAATGGGGTTCTTTATCTTTCCTATATTTAAAATTATTATTATTATTGTAATTTACTTTTAGATTTGGGTAGTTTCTGCAACTATTATATCTATTTGCACAAATACCTCGACGCTTTCCAATCGTTAATACATAAAGCCCGATAAGCATGTCTTGGGTTGGTACGCAAATAGGATCCCCAATAGCGGGAGATAAGAGATTCATATGAGAAAACATAAGTAAACGGGCTTCTGCCTGAGCTTCCAAGGATAAAGGTAGATGAACAGCCATTTGATCTCCATCAAAGTCCGCATTGAAACCCTTACACACTAATGGGTGTAAAGAAATAGTACGCCCCTCTACTAAAGTGGGTTGAAAGGCCTGTATGCCTAATCTATGCAGGGTAGGTGCTCTATTTAACAGTACAGGATGTCCCCGCATAACTTCTTGAAGTATTTCCCATACAATGGGTTCTTTTTCCCAAATTTTCCTTTTAGCAATCCTTACATTAGAAGTGGCGCGTTTCGTGATTAAATCGCGAATTACAAATAGCTGAAAAAGCTTTATTGCTATCTCTAGAGGTAATCCACATTGATGTAATGAAAGCGAAGGACCCACAACAATGACAGAACGCCCCGAGTAATCGACCCGTTTCCCAAGCAGAGTCTCGCGAAACCTTCCCTCTTTACCTTCAATTACATCTGAAAGTGATTTGTATACTTTATTGTGACCATCCCTCGTCGGTTGCCCGCGGGACCCACTATCAAGAAGTGTATCCACGGCTTCTTGTACCAATTTTTCCTGGCACATTACTAAATCTGCTGGCGCTAATTCACTTCTTTTTAATAGATAGGCAAGATTGTTGTTCCGACGGATAACTCTCTTATAAAGTTCATTAATGTCTGAAGTCACTACTTTATCTCCAGACCTATAAACAATAGGTCTCAATTCGGGAGGAAGAACCGGTAATAAGCACAAAACCATCCATTCTGGTTCTACATTTGTTTGAATAAAATGTTTCGCCAATTGCATGCGTCTAATCAAAAAAACTTTTCTTATTCGTCTTTTTCTATCTTCCCACTCATCTCCACTATACCCCTCGTCTTCTAATTCCTTCCATTCGACCAAAGAATTCTCTATAATAATTCGCAAATCCAAATCTGCTAATTGTTCTCTAATAGCACCTGCTCCTGTCGCAATTTCCCGATTTCGAAATGTTGCAAAGCCTGGGGTAGAAAAAAAGGGAGAAATGCTGTGGTTACAGGATGCAATTTCCTCTTCGAATAAACCTCGTAATCGTAAAAAAGTGGGTTTTTTAGTGCTGGGCCTAGCAAAAGAGAAATCGCCGTATACTAGGCCCTCCAACTTCTTAAGAGGTTTATCTAAAAGATTCGCGATATAACTAGGAAGACCTTTCAAATACCACACATGAGTCACGGGACATGCGAGTTTGATGTATCCCATTTGATATCTTCGTATCCGAGAATCCACAAATTCGACCCCGCATTTTTGGCAAAATCTTTCGTCTTCGTTTTCAGCTCCGCTCGCTCGAGAATTGCCACAAGCGCAAATCCCGCTTTTTATGGGTCCAAAGATTCTTTCGCAAAACAATCCATCTTTTTCTGGTTTATCGGTTTTATAATGAAAAGTAGAGGGCCTTGTGACTTCGCCAACGACTTCTCCATTAGGTAGGTTTTTGTTAGCCCAAGCCTTTATTTGTTGAGGGGAAACGAGTCCAATTTGAAGTTGTTGATGTTTATATTGGTCAATCATAAAATAGAAATAAGAAAAGAATTTATATTTATTCCGATCAAACTTCCTCCCTATTAACCTGGAAGTTCTTTTCAGATACAAGGAAATGATTCAGTTCTAGAGCCAAAGATCGTAGTTCTCGAACGAGCACTCGAAAAGATTCTGGAGGATCCTCATGATTAGGTATTCTTTTTCCCCAGATCGTAGCATTAAGTATTTCTTGGCGAGCTATAAGATGGTCAGATTTATAAGTAAGTATCTCTTGTAAAATATGAGCAACACCAAATCCTTCTAAAGCCCAAACTTCCATTTCTCCTACTCGTTGTCCCCCTTGCTTGGCTCTTCCTCTAACCGGTTGTTGTGTAACAAGTGAGTAGGGCCCAGTAGAACGCCCATGAATTTTCTCATCAACTTGATGAATTAATTTTAAGATATAGGACTTCCCTATTAGAACAGGTTGCTCAAAGGGGTCGCCTGTTCTTCCATCAAATATTCTGCTTTTTCCCGGGTACTCGGGTTCAAATACCCATGGATTTTTTGTTTCTTTACTGGCTTCATATAATTCTGAAAACACAAGTTTTCTTGAAGCCTCTTGCTCATATCTCTCATCAAAGGGTGCTATTCTATAATGTTTCTTTAGCAGATCCCCCGCTAATCCGAGCGAGCTTTCAAATATTTGTCCCACATTCATTCGGGAGGGTACTCCTAAGGGATTGAAGACCATATCAACGGGTGTTCCATCTTGCAAATAGGGCATATCTTGCCTAGGCAAAATTTTGGAAATGATCCCTTTATTCCCATGTCTTCCGGCTACTTTATCCCCAACTTTGATTTCACGTTTCTGTAAAATATATACACGAACCATTATGTCGAGCGGGTCCCTTTGGATCCATTTCACATCGATAACGCGCCCTCTTCCACCTATAGGTAATTTCAGAGAAGTTTCTTTTGAAGTGGAAACCTCAAGGCCAAATATGGCCCGTAATAATCCAGCTTCCGCGATATAAGATGATTCGCTCGCTATCTGAGGCGTTAATTTACCTACTAAAATATCACCAGTTTCTACCCAGGATCCCAACCTAACAACTCCATTTCTGTCCAAATTGCGGAGTAAATGTTCTTCTAGATGTGGTATTTCTTTAGTGATTTTTTCAGCGGAGCCCTGGCTTGTCGTATCCGTCTGAATTTCATATTTCCGGATGTGAAAAGAGGTATAAATATCTTCATATACCAAACGTTCGCTAATTAGTACTGCGTCTTCAAAATTGTAACCTTCCCATGGCATATAAGCTACTAATACGTTTTTTCCTAAAGCAAGTTCGCCCCCAATTGTAGCAGCTCCTTCTGCTAAAATTTGTCCTTTTTTAATGGATTTACCCCGTGGAACCCGGGGTTTTTGGTGCATACAAGTATTTTTGTTAGAGCGACGGTGGTTAACTAAAGGAATACTTATAGTCTTCCCACTACTTGATAAAAGTATCTTATGACTATCAGTAGAAATGATCTTTCCCTCGCGTTCGGCTATAATGGAAACCCTCGAATCTAGAGCTGTTTGGCGTTCCAATCCAGTTCCAACAATGCATTTCTCGGACCGAGAAAGCGGAACTGCTTGGCGCTGCATATTAGAACTCATTAAAGCCCGATTCGCATCATTGTGCTCAATAAAAGGAATGAGAGAACCCCCAATAGAAAAATATTGGAAAGGAAAAATACTTCTAACATGAATCTGTTCCCATGCAATAGTCAAGAATTCTTGACGGTATCTAGCCGGAACAACCTGTTCTTCCTGAATACCTTGATTCAAGGACAAAGAATTTCCTGCTGCTATCATATAATATTCATCTCTATTTGGTGATAGATAAACCACCTGTCTCTCTTTTTTTTCTTTTGCTTTCTCAGCAGATATTTCATAAAACGGACTCTCTATGGATCCCCACAAGTGATCAATTCTCGCATGAATTGTTAAGGATCCAGTAAGTCCAACATTGATTCCTTCAGACGTGTCAATTGGACAAATACGCCCATAGTGACTCGGATGAATATCTCGGCTCCGAAAACTTGCGGTTCTCCCCGTCAACCCTCCAGGACCTAAACAACTCACTTTTCGCCCATGAACAGTTTGTGTCAATGGATTCGTTTGATCAAAAACTTGAGATAACGGGTATGTGCCAAAAAAGGTCTCATAAGTAGTTATTAATAAAATTGAAGTTGAAGTTGGAGTTACCAAAGTTTGGGGAGTCGGTTTCGATTGACGTATGAATACTCTACGAATAGTTTTTTGAACTGCATGTTGTAAACGACCAAGAGCCAATCCGAATTGATCTTGTAACAGATCCGCAACCGAACGAATACGTTTATTTTTCAAGTGATTCATATCGTCATCGTCAAGTATACCCGTTCCAAATTTCATTCCAATCAAATGATCCGTAGCGGCCAATACATCTCGTGGTAACAAGAATGTATTGTTCTGAGGAATATCAAGATTAAGTCTCCGATTCATATTTCGTCGACCAATCCTTCCTAATTCACATTTTTGTTGAAAAAATTTCTTTTGTAATTCCTCGCATAAGGACTCCGAAAATACCAGGTCCCCACCTACACAAGCAAATTGTTGATAAAACTCCAAAATAGCTTTTTCTTTTGACTCAATCCTCTTCTTCTCTTTAGCATTCGGGAAAGACAAGAAAATTTCAGGGTAGGAAACATTATCCAGAATTTCTCTTAGATTCGAACCCATAGCTGATGATAGAACTAGAATAGATATCTTTTGTTTTCTACTCACGCGAGCCCATATCCTTTCTTTTTTATCAATTGCTAATTCCGATCTCCCCCCCCAATCTGATATTATAGTGCCAGTGTAGATAGAAATTCCCTTATGATCTAATTCCGAGCGGTAGTAAATACCAGGACTTAGCAATATTTGATTGATCACAATTCGGTATATTCCATTTATAATAAAGGTTCCTAAGGAATTCATTATAGGAATGTTTCCGATAGAAATGGTTTGCTTTTGCACATCGAAACCAAAAATTAATCTCGCAGATACATATAATTCGGAAGAATAGGTGAGTGATTCATACACAGCATCTCTTTCTTTTATCGAGGGTTCTAGCAGTTGATATCCTTTCGCAAATAATTGAAATGCAATTTCGTGATCTGGATCTTTAATTGTTGGAAACTTGTCAAGTTCTTCTGCCAAGGCTTGATTAATGAACCTACAAAATCCCTCGAATTGGATCTGACTAAATCCGGGTATTGTGGACATTCCCTCGTTTCCATTCCGGAGCATCTTAATCTTAAGTTTCCTGTTTATCAAAGAAAAATTCCATTATCAGCTCACTCTTCATCAATCCCTATGGATCGATCTAGCAATCATGGAATCTATATTCTGTTTACTGAATCACATGAAATTCTAGGGAACTCCACATACGTATTTCATATATGTATTTCATACATATGAATAGAGACCATTTGGACGAAAGTTCGAGTTTGCCAGGGGTACAAATGAAATGAAAATGAATTGATAAAACATTCCTACAAAAAAAATTCTGCCACTTATACTTTATGTTATGATATTCTAATCAGATTGGATGGCAAAGATTTCTCATTTTATCTCCTTTCTATGAATGTAATAAAGCCGTAATATAATATACTAGAAAGTTTGACTTTACTTCGATTTAGAATAGCGTGCTTACTTTAATTTCTCAAAATAATTTGAGGGTTCTTTTTTATTTCGGATCGGAGTAGTATAATTGCTAGAAAATTCAGTATTTCATTGTGGAATTCTAAAATAAAGTAAGTCCCTTTTTTAAGTACATGCCAATCTAGTTATCCACCTCTCCCCATATCCATGCTTTTCTTTTATCGTAATTTCACTTGGGTACGCCAAGATAGTCAGGTTATACTCTATATCAGAGCAAATTTCCTTTTTTTATTCAAGATATTTAATTTAATACTTTGAAAAATTAAAGCATGATTCCCCATAGAGATATGTACATAAAGGGGATCTTTGGATAATAATGCTGTTCGGACCTAAAGTTTACCTATACACGGATTAAGCATAAAGCCATAATATTTTATTATGCCATTGAAGGGGGGGGAGATAATACCGATTTAAGAGTAGTTCACTACTGCAATAAAAAAAAGAGAATTCTAGTTAACGGTTCCAATTTATTCTGAATTTTGCAGCCTGTGAATAGAAATCCACTTTTTCTTCTTTTTCATCTCAATAGAAAGAAATGGGAAGTTTTATTGTGTTAACAATGTATGTTTTAAGATAGAATCTATCGAGGAGAATAATAGAAACTGGATCAAAAAAAGCAGGAATAGATTTTTTGAAAAAGATTGGAAAAAAGTAAGTAGAATTATATTCAAAATAAAAGGGGCTTTTCGTAAGAAAACGTGGATGAATACTTGCTGTTTTCTAGATTTTTGATCGGATTTTTTGGCGGCATGGCCAAGCGGTAAGGCAGGGGACTGCAAATCCTTTATCCCCAGTTCAAATCTGGGTGCCGCCTGATCAATAAAATACTTAGGTTTTTTTTATAGTGCTGATCGAATTCGATAAATTTTTACTTCGCATAAGTTCGGGCAAGAGAGTAACTGGGCCTGCCGATACTGGGTTTAGAGAAACCATACCATAGTTCTATCCTCAAACTAGGGTTAGGGTTTGTTTTGACGGTAGTGGCCAAAATGGTTATCAATAGGGGTGAGGTAGTGTGTTTCCTTATTCTTTTATTATATGAATTTGAATTGGTTCTTAATTGAGATTCGATTTGATAATTTTAAAATACGAGGATAAGATGTCAGAAATCTTGGTATCCAAAGAAAGGTCCCTAAGGGGCATTCTTTTTTTTTTTCAATCTAAGATTCAAGAAGGGACTCCACGAAAGAATATCAAGACTTACTAATTATTATACATTTTTTTATCGTACATCTTATGTTACCTACATACACTAAAGTAAGGACTACTTAATTCTAACGAGAATCAGATTAAATAGGTCGATCAAAAATCAATTTAGGAGTTGTATTATGGATAAAATCTCTTCATTCTTTCATAGAATGATACAAAGCAAGGCTGCAGGGTTTAGGTCAAAAATAAACATTAGGTAAGGTAGGTATCCAATAAATATTTATCTATCGATAATTTTATGGTATATTCGGGCGTCCTTTGCTTAAAAAAAAAAAAAAGAGTAACAAAAGGAATAAAAAATCTTCCTATTCCCGCTTCTTCTATTCAGGACATCATTCCCGTACTCTTTCTTTTTTAAGGAAAAAAGGGCTATAGTATCTCGTATTTTTAATGCTCTCTAATTCTACCAGAATTCCTATAAGAATTTGTTAGGAGTAAATTCCTTGAACTGATTGATCCATGGCCTTAGGGCGGAATCCCTTTTTGACTCTGTACCCTTGATTCCACTATGATTATTGATCAATAGTAGAATAATCCCTTCATAGAAATAGGAGACATAATTTAGATGGATATAGTAAGTCTCGCTTGGGCTGCTTTAATGGTAGTCTTTACATTTTCTCTTTCACTAGTAGTATGGGGAAGGAGTGGACTCTAGGGATACTACTAATTGATTAAGTAATCAAATTGTTGTATCAATTCTTTTCTTTAATGGATCATTTTGCATTAATCATTTTGTCAAACGTTATTCTTTAATCTTTTTCTTTAGTTTTGTTTCACTCCTGTAAGAAACTCTTGTATTGTAAGTTGTAATGTAAGAAAGAGCCATTATACCAATTCAGAATTTCTACTAGAAATGACGAATGGTTAAAAAAAGTTCTATACATAAGAAAATTAGACTTTCTTCCACGGAACTATTCACGGCATATCACACATTTTCCATTTCCTTTTACTTTTTACTATAGTCTATTCTTCATATTATTTTTCTTTCCTTCCATGGATTCTTTGGTCAAGAATTGTCTTAGATTTTTTTATTTTGACCTGATTGAAATTAAGTGGATGCAATGAAAAAAGAAATTGAATTAGACTACTTAACTATTTCAATCTACTAATCTATTCTATGTAGATTCAAAGATAATATAATAGAAAGAATCTAAAGTGTCGTAGAAAAAACTATATGTAGTTCTTTCTACCACACTTTAAGATTCCAACCAGATCCTTTCATTTAAGACTTGGATTTTTTTTATTTAATCCCTTTTTAATTTCTTCAATGATTAATTGGAATTCCAATTAATTATTTTGGCTGACTGTTTTTACATAAATAATAAGTAAAAAAGAAGTAGGAACTAGAATGAACAGTGCAGTAGCAATAAATGCGAGAATATTGACTTCCATAACCTCTTTATTTTTTATTTTCACAATAACTCGGGATGTAATCCCATGGAGAGGAAAAAGGGGTATCTTGTAAATTCAAGGGTAGGGCTTGCATTCTGATAATACTGAATCAATTCAATATTATGAATATCGGATCTATCAAATCAATTCATGGATGAGAGTTATATTTCACGGATGAGAGTTATATAGTATAACATAGGAAGATCCTCTATCCACACTAAGACCAAAATGGGTTTTTTGATTGGATTAGGAATTCCCTCTTTTTTAATCCTTTTCTACTTTTTCTTTTCTATATCTCTAACCCACGAGCTTTCTTAATCTTATACTTTCTTAATCTTATACAATTTCCCTTCCTTTTTCTTATAGTTATACATACAATTATGTATGTATTATATGACCAACTTTCACTTTCTATGGGTCACATAGACATCCAAATAAGCAGTAGAAGTGAGATGGGGAAAAGAGGTCTGAAATAAAAAGGGAATACGATTTATGTATGGATTCCGGTAAAATACCGGTACTCTATTCCATAAGAGTGGAATAGGAAATTAAGATGAGGATGGTATCATCATAAAGAAAGATAGAGTAATATAATATCCTAAATTCTACTAATCCACATATCGTATGTGTGTCTTTCTTTATCGATTGGGAGTAGTGAAAAAAAAATTCCTATATGCCCTCCCTCCCTCTTTAATGAGAGATGCAAAATAAAAAAGTGAAGTAAGGGTGCCCTGTGGGTATTTGATCTTGCTCCCTGCCCCTTTTTTTCATGGAAAAAGGAAATATCAATTTCTCCATTCATTGAACCCTAGTTCGGGACTGACGGGGCTCGAACCCGCAGCTTCCGCCTTGACAGGGCGGTGCTCTGACCAATTGAACTACAATCCCCGCGGGGTGTATGGCATACCCATTCTTAAATAGAACCATAAGAAGATTCGATTCGTCTTTCGTACTCTAAGAAATAGACGAATCATATACTACATACCCACATATTATATTATACGTGGGTATAGTGAGAGTGACATAACTAGTATGTCGTGATTTTTTATCACTAAAAATGGATAATAATCCAGCCTTCAATAAGAAAAACTCTTTTGTTTGTAAGAAAGGAATGAGAGAGATATGGATTAGAAAAAAAAATTTCCCTTTTTTCTTTATCTTTTATTTCTATAGATCAGACATTTTATTTTATGGAAGAAAAACAAAAGGATTTAGTTCATACTCACGAAGCCCTAGATTTTTGGTTTGGGCCGAGCTGGATTTGAACCAGCGTAGACATTGTCAACGAATTTACAGTCCGTCCCCATTAACCACTCGGGCATCGACCCAGGAAGAATTTATTCTAGGGTTTTTGCTAATCTATGATTAACCTCCTTTCATAATACTCCCTACCCCCAGGGGAAGTCGAATCCCCGCTGCCTCCTTGAAAGAGAGATGTCCTGAACCACTAGACGATAGGGGCATCACTAGACGATAGGGCCATATACAACCGCTCGTGATTATACTATAATCATAGTATGAGCAGTTTTTTGGAATTGTCAATATACTCGAAAAGTATAAATAGATCCAAAGCAAAGAGTTTTTCCAACTTTTCTGTTATGTTTTCATCTAGGATTTTTTTTAGTTGATCGTTATAGATTAATTCTCCGTGCTTCATTTAGTGTTCATACCAAAAATGCATCCATCCCGCACTAAGTCATAAAATTCTCTAAAAATATAGAGAAAGTTTCAAAAACAAAGAAAAAAAGTGAATCAATTTAGTAGAAAAGTACTCTATCAGATTCGAACCAACGACTTACGTCTTAGCACGAGATTACTCTACCACTAATTTAAAAAGCCCTTTATCGGATTTGAACCGATGACTTATGCCTTACCATGGCATTACTCTACCACTGAGTTAAAAGGGCTTTTTATTTAATTCAAAAATTAGCCACTTGGATTTCCCATTATGGGTCTACTGCATAATGTACATATTATATATATAATATATAGAGATAGAGAGAGAGACATTATGTAGAGATTGTATATGTATATATCGATATCTTGAGAGCTCAAAATAAAATTAATAAAAAAAAACATACCCTACATAACATATCCAACTCTTCTTGGTTCAGGGTTTTCCGTTTCCGAAGACTAGTAAAATAGGCGGATTCTGGAACCCCAAGGATTCAACGGTATATGGATATGGAAAATATAAGATTTCCGATCCTAGCGGGAAAAGGCGGGGAACAGATACCCAATAGGATATAGGATCCTTGGGAGGAACTTTTGGTAATGGCCTTGATCCTCTATGCTATTTTTTATGTGTTCTTAGTTCTATTGAACTTTTTGCATTCTTTTAAACAAGAATCTAATAAACTAGAATTGAGTCAGTGGAAAAAAGGAGAGAGAGGAAAGTGTTAAATGGAGAGAGTCGACTAATCAGAGACTTTTAGGATCTTCTTTACATCAGGTAAATCTGTCGGCCCTGTCCGTTTTTTTCTTTAAGTTACGACTCTTTGCTGCTTACTTCTATCAAGCCATAGGGAAAGTCTATGATGAATTTGGAAAACTCATCTCACTCTTACTCTATGGCTCGGACTTAATGGGGGAAGAAAACATCTTCCATAATTTCTTTTTTGTTCAATTCTGGACAAAAAAGAAAAGGAAAAAAGGAATTTATAGGGACAGTGTTACCCCCTATATCCCCTAGTTTATATTGTAGGAATAATAAAACAATTTAGCAGTCTGACACACTTACGTCCTTGCAAAGTAAATAATTATTATTGTAGTCGTAACCGTAGAATAGGATCCTAATCAAAATAAATACATTTGGTTCAGGCGCTATTAGCATGGTAAGAAAAGATTTTTTTTACAGACCAGAGGGGCTATCTAAATCCTAAAGTAAAGGCGAGCGATCGAAGTAGAAGTACCAACGGCTCAGTGTCATGAACCTTCTCCATCTGATTCAATAAGGGGGAATTAGCCTTCTTGTCAAATGGCTATCCTTGACAAAGGGTACCATTTATACCATAATCTACAATGTAGCGGGTATAGTTTAGTGGTAAAAGTGTGATTCGTTCTATTAATAACTGAATTTGAAATGATATACTTAAGGCATCCTTAAGTTTTTTATTTTTATATTCCGATGAAAACTTTAGTTCTTATAAAGGATTAAATCCTTTTCCTCTCAATAGCATATTGAGGAAGAATATACATTCTGGCGATTTGTATCCAAAGACTAATTTAAATTGCATCCAAAATAAAAATAGGATTATGAGTACAGAGTCGCGAAGCATAATTTTGCATTGGATTAAGTATTCCAATTTTGAAAATATGAGTAAAGGATCTATGGATGAAGATACAAAAAAGTTGATTTCCAATCGTAACTAAATCTTCTTAAAATAAGGAATAAGGAAGCCAAATAGCTAAAAAACGATAGTTTTGGTTTACTAGAACCATCCGCATATTGTTTCAGCTCGGTGGAAACCCAATTCTTTTCCTCAGGATCTCTTGAATGAAATTAGGGAACGAAGTAAGTAGATTAGATGAATTTAGATAGAATTTCTATCTCCTACTCTATAAGGATCATCTAGAAAGCGGAGAGCTTTGGTTCCATTCAAATAGAAAAGCTGACATAGATGTTAAGTGGTGAGAATATCCATAAAGGAGCCGAATGAAATCAAAATTTCATGTTCGGTTTTGAATTAGAGACGTTAAAAATAATCAACCAACGTCGACTATAACCCCTAGCCTTCCAAGCTAACGATGCGGGTTCGATTCCCGCTACCCGCTCCATTCTGTATAAAAGGAGTATTCTATTTGTCTAGACATGTTAGAGGCTTGTATTCAAGCCTTTTTTGTCCACCAGTTTCTGGTACTCCAGAGCGGAGTAGAGCAGTTTGGTAGCTCACGAGGCTCATAACCTTGAGGTCACGGGTTCGATTCCCGTCTCCGCACTTAGCAGTCTGTATAAAAGGACTATTCTATTTCTCTAGATATGTATGGTAGAGGGGCGTATCCAACCCTTTTTTATTCATTAGTTCCCGGCCCTAGAGGGCAAAATTGAGCAGTTTGCGAAGTCACTTGCCTTCAAAAAAAGAAGGCGCAAGGCCTCTCCCTACCCTGCAGAAAATAAAAATGAAACGAAAGGGACAGTCTACCTCTCCCTTCCCTTTAAAAAAAGTTTGCCCGTTGTTTGTCTCAGTTAATACCCAATTTTTGGAGCTCTGTTGGCGAGTTCTATTTCTGCCTCTGGAGCGCCCTCTTTTTTTGAGTGGGATGCAAAGGAAGGGTAAGATAGTAAGGGATACGGCACTAGACTAACACCTAATTAATACTTAATTTAATATAAGTAGTTAAACAGTTAACTAGACTAAACTTTTTATCATAGTACTTTGATAAATTAAGCGGGCGAGCGGCGGGAATCGAACCCGTATCTTCTCCTTGGCAAGGAGATATTTTACCATTGAACTACGCTCGCTACGGTATATATTTTATAGCGTATATCCGCCTGGGTCGACCTTCTATGTCTGGGTCGACCGTTTCATTTCATTTTCTATTATATTAGAGTTTTCCTTTTTTTATTATCTGTCAATGAATATTCTAATGGGAATGGAATTTCATAATACTGAAAGAGAAGAGCTAGCAATTCGGAACGCAAATTGCGTTTTAATACGTCTCACTATTCTAATTTTTTAGAAGAAATGGCCTTTATTATTTCTTTTTTATGGGGTTAATAAATATTAACCAAATTTCATTTAAGAAATGAGAGAATTCAGAATAGCTACGAGAAAGACTAGTCCAATCCATAATGATGTACCGGAAAATACAACATTTTTATTATTTGACCAACCATCAGGAGAAGCAAATACAAGGGGTACACTAATTACTAAGACTGAGGAAGTCGCAATTAATGCAAAAACAGCTAATTGGAAAGCAATAGTCATATTTCTAATCCTCCAAGCTACCATCAAATAAAGTTGACTACATATTTGATCCCTCACTTAAACCAAAATTGTAAAAAAATACAAGAAGTAGGAGGGGTTTAATCATGAATCCATTGATTCTTCTCTTTAATTCAAATTTATTACTTAAACCGCTTTTTTATTTGGATATGGGGGTGAGAAGAGATTATTTACTCTTTATTTCACAAGCGGGTATAGCGGATCCTGTATCCGTGTATACAGTATACAGAGATATATCGAAAAGGAACTTGTATCTGATATCTTTCTAGAGGCTAATAAATCTTTTTATTTTTTATATGGCTATGTTCTATTTGTAGGAGTAAAATAAGGATTAGGCTGTGGAGAGATGGCTGAGTGGTTGATAGCTCCGGTCTTGAAAACCGGTATAGTTCTAGGAACTATCGAGGGTTCGAATCCCTCTCTCTCCTTTTGCTTATTGAATACGTTTGTTTCTTTCATTTTTATTTATTTTTTTTTTCTGTCCCTTATCTTTCTTTCATAAAAAGGAATGAATGGCTCGGCTAGATGGAATAACCGAGCCAGAACAGAAAAAAAGTAGAACAGGTATAAATAAGAAAATCTTAGTTAAGAGGGTTCATGTAAAGAACAGGTTCCAAATCACGATCGATTCCCTTTTCAAAACCTGCTGCAGCAGCTCGGGCTCTTCCTGCATGCCATAAATGGCCCACAAAAAAGAAGAATCCTAGAACAAAATGAGAAGTTGATAACCAACTTCTAGGAGAGACATAATTAACTGCATTGATCTCGGTAGCTACGCCACCCACGGAATTTAAAGAGCCTAAAGGAGCGTGGGTCATATATTCTGCTGAGCGTCGTTCTTGCCAAGGTTGTATGTCTTTTTTCAACCTACTCAAGTCCAAACCGTTGGGGCCCCTTAGAGGTTCTAACCATGGAGCACGAAGGTCCCAAAAACGCATAGTTTCCCCTCCAAAGATAACCTCCCCAGTTGGGGAACGCATTAGATATTTACCTAAACCTGTGGGTCCTTGAGCGGATCCCACATTAGCTCCAAGACGCTGGTCTCTAACTAGAAAAGTAAATGCTTGAGCTTGAGAAGCTTCTGGCCCGGTGGGTCCATAAAACTCACTCGGATAAGCTGTATTATTGAACCATACAAAACAACAAGCGATAAAACCAAAGACAGATAAAGCAGCTAAACTATAAGACAAGTAAGCTTCTCCAGACCATACAAATGCACGGCGAGCCCATGCGAAGGGTTTGGTTAAAATATGCCAAATTCCGCCAAATACACAAATAAAACCCAACCATACATGCCCACCAATTATATCTTCTAAATCATCTACACTAACAATCCACCCTTCTCCACCAAAAGGAGATTTTAGTAAATAACCAAATATAACACTGGGACTAAGGGTCAAATTGGTAATTTTTCTTACATCTCCCCCCCCAGGGGCCCAGGTATCATATACACCGCCAAAATAAAGAGCCTTGAGTACTAGAAGAAAAGCACCTAGACCTAACAAAATTAAGTGAATACCCAAAATTGTAGTCATTTTATTTCTATCTTTCCAGACATAACCAAAGAATGGAAAAGATTCCTCAAGAGTCTCGGGTCCCAGAAGCGCGTGATAAATGCCACCGAAGCCTAAGACTGCGGAGGAAATTAGGTGAAGTACGCCAGATACAAAGTACGGAAAAGTATCTAGAACTTCCCCCCCTGGCCCTACTCCCCAACCTAGAGTAGCTAAGTGTGGAAGTAAAATCAACCCTTGTTCATACATGGGCTTTTCTGGTACGAAATGGGCCACTTCAAATAGGTTCATTGCTCCGGCCCAGAATACGATTAATCCGGCATGAGCTACATGAGCTCCAAGCAGTTTACCGGACAAATTGATAAGTCTGGCATTCCCAGCCCACCAAGCAAAGCCGGTGGTTTCTTGGTCACGACCAGCTAAAACGAAAGTTCCATTAAAGAGCGTTTCCACGTGGTAGAACCTCCTCAGGGAATATAAGATTTTCATGAGGCTGATCCTGAGCTGCCATCCACGCACGAATACCCTCGTTTAAAAGAATATTTTTGGTGTAGAAAGTCTCAAATTCAGGATCTTCCGCTGCACGGATTTCCTGGGAAACAAAGTCATAGGCACGTAAGTTCAGAGCCAAGCCAACTACGCCAATAGCACTCATCCATAAACCGGTGACGGGTACAAATAGCATAAAGAAATGTAACCAACGTTTATTGGAAAAAGCAACACCAAAGATTTGGGACCAAAAGCGGTTAGCAGTGACCATTGAATAAGTTTCTTCAGCTTGAGTTGGGTTAAAAGCACGGAAGGTATTTGCACCATCACCGTCCTCAAATAGAGTGTTTTCTACGGTCGCTCCATGAATAGCGCATAGCAGAGCCGCACCTAATACTCCGGCAACTCCCATCATATGAAATGGGTTCAACGTCCAATTATGAAATCCTTGGAAGAAAAGGATGAATCGAAATATCGCTGCTACGCCAAAACTCGGCGCAAAGAACCAACCAGATTGCCCCAGTGGATAAATAAGGAATACAGAAACAAAAACAGCAATTGGACCAGAGAATGAGATTGCATTATAAGGCCGCAATTGAACAGACCGAGCAAGTTCAAATTGGCGTAACATGAAACCTATTAGTGCAAAAGCCCCGTGGAGAGCTACAAAAGTCCATAGACCGCCTAATTGACACCAACGAGTAAAATCTCCTTGTGCTTCGGGCCCCCATAGTAGCAACAAAGAGTGTGCTAAACTATTGGCAGGGGTAGAAACTGCTGCGGTTAAGAAATTACAACCTTCCAAATAGGAACTAGCCAATCCATGGGTATACCAAGAAGTTACAAAAGTTGTCCCTGTAAACCAACCCCCTAAAGCGAAATAAGCACAAGGAAAGAGCAATAGGCCAGACCATCCTACAAAAACGAAACGGTCCCTTCGTAACCAGTCATCCATAGTATCAAATAGATCATTTTCTTCTTTAGGAATTCTACCAAGGGCTATAGTCATAGTGATCCTCCTATTCAATTACTTCAACCATTTCCGAGCACCTCATATCACTTTCCAAGGCATATGATAGTTTTATTATCTGTGGACGATTTCTTTCTCGTTCAATGCCCTTTTTCAATGGTCTCGAAGAGAGAAATTTCCCATTTTTATCTATGGAGTCACAGTCACAACCGAGGTCGTGGTAAATCCATGAATTTGATTCGATTTGTTTTTCTTATACTATTTATTTGTTTTTCTTATACTATAGAAATAGAAATAAATTGTTTTTCTTATACTATAGAAAGAAATAAACCTTTGAATTCAGCATTATTCCAAGACTCCTATTTCAAAGTCTATCTTTTAAGGGAAAAATGCAAATAAAAGTAACCCTTCTTTTCCCATTCCCTCTCTATTGCATGGGTGGAAGAACTAAAATAATAGAGGATTCTGAAAAAAAAAAATGGACCTTCGAAATCCAATTTTATGTGTAGCGCAAAGGAGTTGCGATTTCTTCTTATTCCTATAGAACATCTAGTAACAAGAATATGAAATCGTAAATAGCGAAAAATTCTTGTCTTGCGCGGTCTAAGTCTAAGGAAATAAAAAAAATTCGCTTATACAATTTCATCTACATCGAATTTATATATCAGAATAGCGGATAGAGGCATCATTAAAGGAGTCAGGTCTACTTACTTTATGCTTCTTTCCAATTTTATGGTGGATTTGATAAGAACCCTTTTTGCTTTCTTGATAAATAATCGACAAAAAAAGCGTTTTTTTTATATAACCTGCTTGTTTTATTATAATTATAACAAGTCCTATATGGAAATGCCCGCTAAAGAGAAAATCTATTTGATTGTCTCTCGGCCAATATCGATTTTTAGAAAGAAAAAACAAGAATTTTCTTCTTTTTTTATTAACATTAAGAAAAAAGAATATAATTAAAATGGAATTGGCAATATAATTTTTATAGACTTTTGAAAGAAAAAAAAGGGGTTTTTTGCAACCGTTATTTCTTATTTCTTGCCTATATCATATCACGGAAACCTTTCGCTTTGGAACGTGGAGAGATGGCTGAGTGGACTAAAGCGGCGGATTGCTAATCCGTTGTACAATTTTTTTGTACCGAGGGTTCGAATCCCTCTCTTTCCGCTCCCTTGGATCATTTGGGACTTTCGAATTGGAAAGAATTCTGACCCCCGGATTTTCTCATAGATAAATGTACGAAACAAATCCAATAAGAAAAAAAAAAACTGAATTTTTACTCCTCGCGTCCAGGATTCCGTCCTGGGTCATTAGATAAGAATCCAAAGATAAAGAGTGAAACAAAGAATATCACTACTGTATAAACAAAAAGTTTGAGAGTAAGCATTACATAATCTCCAAGATTTTTTTTTAAGGAATAGATTACCAGTTTTTCCTTACCACACGGATCCACTAGGATGGTTTTTTTTTATACCTAAAAATGCAAAAAAGAATTCTTGAAAAAAATTGCAAGAATTCTTTTATAATAAGCACTCTTATCAATAGCAAAAATAGGGTTAGGTGGTTAGGTATTGTGTAGGTACCTTTAGGTACCTGCTCAACCTAGGTGCAGGGGAGTAGAAAGGCTGATCCAAATTTATTGCTGTAGCTACCCATTCAATGTAGAAGAATTTAAATTTTAGAATCGAAGGTTCATAATATAAAAATATAAAACTTCTCGGCTTTTACCCATTTTAAAATTTTTTTGGAATGAACACATCATTCAATTTGGCATACAGAGTACTAAAGATTTCATCGAAAACTTACAGCAGCTTGCCAAACAAAGGCTAATAGAAAAAAGAATAGAGGTATAACAGGCATAATATCCACGATTGGATTGAAAATAGCATAAGCTTCGGGTAATTTGGCAAAGAAAAAACTAGTAGGATAAAGAACAGAATTAAAACAGATACAGGTTAAACTAAGTATATTAGGCATAACAAGCATTTCATTCTTGTAGAGTAAATAATTGGATTTTTCTTGAGTTATTTTTTTAAGGGAAAGAAGGAAAAGGCAGATTCAAAATCTTTTTTCTTCGGACTTTCCCAAACACAAAATACCTCCTTGTATTCGCACTCTCAAATGAGAGTGGAATAAATTCGACTTTCATATAATATCTTAATAGAATTCCATGTAATGATCAATGCATTTTTTTGATTCTATATTATCCGCATGTGTAGAATACTAGCAAGAGAATATCCCTCCTTTTTTATGTAATTGAAATGGTATTGACGAATAACAAATAAACATACTAGTGTTTATTAGTGTCGCATAAAACCCGAAATGGGGCGTGGCCAAGTGGTAAGGCAGCGGGTTTTGGTCCCGTTACTCGGAGGTTCGAATCCTTCCGTCCCAGATTGTTTCTGATGAAACAAACGGTGAAATCATATAGTATTCCGTACGAGACAAAAGTTTATTAAAGAGAATAATGATATCTTATTCTTTCTCAGAAAACATAATAAAGTCTTAAGTCCAGTCAAATTGACTATCTTTATTTTCATGAAAAAATGGGATCTATCAAGCACATTCAGGATATGCCTCTACTATAAAATCACTTAGTCATATTTTTTTCTTCCTTTTGGTATTCGAGTTGAAGAAGTACGAGAATTCTATAACTACCAAAAACTTTCAATCTTTTCATTGGAATAGTTTATTTAGTTATTATAGTTAATTGTTTTTGGTACTGAAAAAATATATTACTACTAGAATTCTAATTCTAGTAATTAAATTAATTAAACTTTTTTGGAGGTTGATAGTTTATTTATTGAGGAAGAGTCAATCCTTCTTTTCTCACTTCAAGATTGATCATCTCGAGCCATCCGTTGAGGGTGGAAATTTAAGAATAAATAAGTTTTAAGCAAACTTGTTTAGTCGTCTTTTTCAAACTATGTTTCATTCATATGATAGAATTTTAATATGGGTTTAAATAAATTGGATCTTGGCGGAGGCTTCCCGGATAAATACTTACTTTCTTTTATCCATATTGCTCCATAGATAGCAAGTTTTAATTAGTATAAAAAAACTAAACCAATGACTATTCATGATTCCATCCATATTGGATCAATTCTCTATACCACTTTGCAATGAAAAGAGGAATGTTTGTTATGGTAAAACTTCGTTTAAAACGATGTGGTAGAAAGCAACGTGCGACTTGAAGGACATGATCGATTGTGGATTTTGCTATCCATCATTTTCCATAGTAATGAAAATGCTCTTGGCTCGACATAGCCTGTTCTATTCGTTCCGAACCAAATTTGCGCTGGGTTTAAGTAACATAGTACACGATGGAGCTCGAGAGGACAGAATTTTTTTTATCAAGGGAAAGAATCTAGGGTTAGTGAAAACTAATAAATTAGGCCAACTTTGTCAGTCTATCCTTAATATAGAAATAAATCGAAAGGTTAAAATAAGAAGAAAGTCCAATAAAAGTATATCAGAATCAATCCCTCTTATTAGATTTCTATAGAAGAGATAAATGCTTTATCGAAGGAAATAAGAAAAAAGGGTATGTTGCTACTCTTTTGAAAGAAAAAAATAGGAATTCCCGAAGTAATGTCTAAACCCAAGGATTTCACAAATCAAAGATAAAGGATTCCAGAACAAGTAAACACAATTTTCAATTGTCTCAACAACAGAGTTGGATTAGAATAAGGAATAAAAGTCAATTCGTTCGAAATGAGACAAAGAAAAGAGTTTAAAGACGACTCAAAAATTTTGGAAGGATTTTGCCTTCGAAGTTTGTCAGGCAAAATTAGCCCACTTGAGTCATGAGTATAAATGAAATTTGTTTTTTCTGTAAGGAAATTAATGCACGTCATAGTCTAATTTCTATTATTATCGACAGAAATTCGAATCATTTTCTCGAGCCGTATGAGGAGAAAACCTCATATACGTTTCTAGGGGGGGGCGTTGTTTATCTACATCTATCCCAATAAGCTGTCTATCGAATCGTTGCAATTGATGTTCGATCTCGAAGAGAAGGAAGAGATCTTCAAAAAGTAGGTTTTTATGATCCGATAAAGAATCAAACTTGTTTAAATGTTCCAGCTATTCTCTATTTCCTTGAAAAGGGTGCTCAACCAACAAGAACTGTTTATGATATTTTAAGGAAGGCAGAATTCTTTAAAGAAAAAGAAAGAACTTTGAGTTAATTGAAGAACTAAATGAATCAAAAAATAGGATAGGAGAAGATTATTAGTATTCCTAGTTGTCTAATTATTTAGACACAATTTACCTCTTTTTTAATCCTATTTGGATTTATATTATATCGTGCCAATCCAACATAAGCCCCTATTTTATTTACTTTTTCTATCTAATTTGTTTTCTTACCATTGTATTTCCATTGACAAAGGTCTATTGAACAAATAGAATTTGTAGATAGATGGGTCTCTTTATCCTCACTCCATATTCAATTTTTCCGCCTACACTTCGCTCAAATGATAAGGGTGTTCCTCTTGCATGTATTCTCATACAATATAATATATATTTTTTATAATATATATTTTTTGTTAATAAAAATCGCTAAAAATAAGGAGAATTTGGCCATCGTGATTAGGGTCGCTCTTTTTTTAACTTTACTTTAGTGGAATTTCACCGGACCTGTTCGTTTTGGCATTTGAGTGTTTTTCATGGTCGATAAAAAAAATCTTTTGATGTCTTGCTAGTTCAATGTTTTGACAGAAGCGCGCGGTGTAATTCCATTGATTTTTGGATTTCGATCGTATCTAAGATCCTTTTTTTATCTGGGTTGCTAACTCAATGGTAGAGTACTCGGCTTTTAAGTGCGACTATGATCTTTTACACATTTGGATGAAACAACAAATTCGTCCAGACTCTTGGTAGAGTCTAGAAGACCACGACTGATCCTCAAAGGTAATGAATGGAAAAAATAGCATGTCGTAATAAAATCAATCTTTTTTGAATGGAATCCAAAATTACGATTTTCTGGGTCTAATGAATAAATGGATAGAGCCTGGCTCCAATTCTGGTAAAATAAAAAGCAACGAGCTGAACTTCCTAATTGGAATGATTCCCCGCTCTAATTAGACGTTAAAAATAGATTAGTGCCGGATGCGGGGAAAGGTTGGGTTTTCCTATGAGTGGACCCTTTATTTTTTCTTTTTTTTTTTAGAAATCCTAATTATTCTTGATTATGGATTGAATAAGGGATGTTATGGATTGAATGTGTAAAAGAAGCAGTATATTGATAAAGAGGCTGTATTCCAAAGTCAAAAGAGCGATTGGCCTGCAAAAATAAAAAACTTGTTCTGTTCTTTTTTTTTAATTAGAACAAACATAAACTAATTGGGTAGAAAAGGAGCAGAAAAAGATCTGTGGATTAGACTCCCTTTCTTTCCAGGGTTTGTATTAAAAATGCAACACCCTGTTCTGACCATATTGCACTATGTATCATCATTCGATAAACCGAGAAATGCTTCTTCTCTCTGATTCAAGTAGAAATACAAATGGAAAAATTCGAAGGGTATTCAGAAAAACATAAATCTCGTCAACAATACTTTGTCTACCCACTTCTCTTTCAGGAATATATTTATGCATTTGCCCACCATTATGGATTAAATGGTTCTGAACCTGTGGAAATAGTTGTTAGTTGTAATAACAAGAAATTTAGTTCACTACTTGTGAAACGTTTAATTATTCGAATGTATCAGCAGAATTTTTTGGATAACTCGGTTAATCATCCTAACCAAGATCGATTATTGGATTACAAAAATTATTTTTATTCTGAGTTTTATTCTCAGATTCTATCTGAAGGGTTTGCGATCGTTGTGGAAATCCCATTCTCGCTACGGGAATTTTTTTGTCTGAAAGAAAAAGAAATACCAAAGTTTCAGAATTTACGCTCTATTCATTCAATATTTCCCTTTTTAGAAGACAAATTTTTGCATTTGGATTATCTATCACATATAGAAATACCCTATCCTATCCATTTGGAAATCCTGGTTCAACTCCTTCAATACCGTATCCAAGATGTTCCATCTTTGCATTTATTGCGATTCTTTCTCAACTATTATTCGAATTGGAATAGTTTTATTACTTCAATGAAATCCATTTTTTTTTTTCAAAAAGAAAATAAAAGACTATTTCAATTCCTATATAACTCTTATGTATCAGAATATGAATTTTTTTTGTTGTTTCTTCGTAAACAATCTTCTTGCTTACCATTAGCATCTTCTGGAACTTTTCTGGAACGAATCCACTTTTCTAGGAAGATGGAACATTTTGGGATAATGTACCCTGGTTTTTCTCGGAAAACCCTATGGTTCTTTATGGATCCTCTTATGCATTATGTTCGATATCAAGGAAAGGCAATTCTTGCATCAAAAGGCACTTTTTTTTTGAAGAAGAAATGGAAATGCTACCTTATCAATTTCTGGCAATATTATTTCTGTTTTTGGACTCAGCCGCGAAGAATCCATATAAACCAATTAGCAAACTCTTGCTTCGATTTTATGGGGTACCTTTCAAGTGTACAAAAAAGTTCTTTGTTAGTAAGGAATCAAATGCTGGAGAATTCATTTCTAATAGATACTCGAATGAAAAAATTCGATACCATAGTCCCCGCTACTCTCCTCATAGGATACTTATCAAAAGCTCAATTTTGTACTGGATCGGGGCATCCTATTAGTAAACCCATTTGGACAGATTTATCAGATTGGGATATTCTTGATCGATTTGGTCGGATATGTAGAAATCTTTTTCATTATCATAGTGGATCTTCGAAAAAACGGACTTTGTATCGACTAAAGTATATACTTCGACTTTCATGTGCTAGAACTTTAGCTCGTAAACATAAAAGCACGGTACGAACTTTTATGCAACGATTGGGTTCGGCATTTTTAGAAGAATTTTTTATGGAAGAAGAGCAAGTTTTTTCTTTGATGTTCACCAAAACAACTCTTTTTTCTTTCTGTGGATCACACACTGAGCGTATTTGGTATTTGGATATTATACGTATCAATGACCTGGTCAACCCTCTTAATTAATCATTAGACGAAATTAAGAAACAGGAAAGGGTTGATAAATGATCAAGAAAAAACTTTTCTATTTTTCATTCTGAAATGTTCTTTTTATTATAATAAAGAGTAGGTGAATCAACTTACTAATTAAAAAAATTAGTAGAACTTCCTCTTTGGAATAGAAATTGGCTATTTCTACATAGGGAAAGTCGTGTGCAATGAAAAATGCAAGCACGATTTGGGGAGGGATTTTTCTCTATTGTAACAAGGAAGAATTATCTACTCCATCCGACTAGTTCCGGGTTCGAGTCCCGGGCAACCCATATAGAAAAGACCCATCAAAGTTTTTCACTTTGACTCACTTCATTTACAAATACAAAATTATTGGTTTGGTTAATTTAGTTATATGGATAGCTAATCTTTGGGCTGACTTGGTTGACATTGGTATATAGTCTATGTTATACTGTTAAATAACAAGCCTTCTATTATCTATATTCTAGTTAATACGTGTGCTTGGGAGTCCTTGCAATTTGAATAAACCAAGATCTTACCATGACTGCAATTTTAGAGAGACGCGAAAGTACAAGCCTGTGGGGTCGCTTCTGCAACTGGATAACTAGCACTGAAAATCGTCTTTACATCGGATGGTTCGGTGTTTTGATGATCCCTACCTTATTGACCGCAACTTCTGTATTTATTATCGCCTTCATCGCTGCCCCTCCAGTAGATATTGATGGTATTCGTGAGCCTGTTTCTGGTTCTTTACTTTATGGAAACAATATTATCTCTGGTGCTATTATCCCTACTTCTGCGGCGATCGGATTGCACTTTTACCCAATTTGGGAAGCTGCATCTGTTGATGAGTGGTTATACAATGGTGGTCCTTATGAGCTAATTGTTCTACACTTCTTACTTGGTGTAGCTTGTTATATGGGTCGTGAGTGGGAACTTAGTTTCCGTCTGGGTATGCGTCCTTGGATTGCTGTTGCATATTCAGCTCCTGTTGCAGCTGCTACTGCTGTTTTCTTGATTTACCCTATTGGTCAAGGAAGCTTTTCTGATGGTATGCCTTTAGGAATCTCTGGTACTTTCAACTTTATGATTGTATTCCAGGCAGAGCACAACATCCTTATGCATCCATTCCACATGTTAGGTGTAGCTGGTGTATTCGGCGGTTCCCTATTCAGTGCTATGCATGGTTCCTTGGTAACCTCTAGTTTGATCAGGGAAACTACTGAAAATGAATCCGCTAATGAGGGTTACAAATTTGGTCAAGAGGAAGAAACTTATAATATTGTGGCTGCTCATGGTTATTTTGGCCGATTAATCTTCCAATATGCTAGTTTCAACAACTCTCGTTCTTTACACTTCTTCTTGGCTGCTTGGCCTGTAGTAGGAATCTGGTTCACTGCTTTAGGTATTAGTACTATGGCTTTCAACCTAAATGGTTTCAATTTCAACCAATCTGTAGTTGATAGTCAAGGTCGCGTTATTAATACTTGGGCTGATATCATCAACCGTGCTAACCTTGGTATGGAAGTAATGCACGAACGTAATGCTCACAACTTCCCTCTAGACTTAGCTGCTGTTGAAGTTCCATCTATTAATGGATAAGGTTTTTCTGCTAACATATAAGAATTTTTGAAGACAGAAATACCCAATATCTTGTTCTAGCAAGATATTGGGTATTTCTGTCTTTATTTTGAATCTTTTTTTCTTCTTAATCTTTCTATTCAGAATTCAGTTAACGACGAGATTTAGTATCCTTTCTTGCATTTTCATAACTCGTGAAATGCCGAGTAGGCACGAATTCCCCCAATTTGCGACCTACCATAGGATTTGTTATGTAAATAGGTATATGTTCCTTTCCATTATGAATCGCGATTGTATGGCCAACCATTGTGGGTAGAATGCTAGATGCCCGGGACCACGTTACTATTGTTTCTTTCTCCTCCTTCATATTGACCTTTTCTATCTTTGCCAATAAATGATGAGCTACAAAAGGATTCGTTTTTTTTCGTGTCACAGCTGATTACTCCTTTTTTCCTTTTTAAAGAGTGGCATTCTATGTCCAATATCTCGATCGAAGTACGGAGGTCAGAATAAATAGAATAATGATCAATGGAAAAAAGAAAAAAATCCTTTAGCTGGATAAGGGGCGGATGTAGCCAAGTGGATCAAGGCAGTGGATTGTGAATCCACCATGCGCGGGTTCAATTCCCGTCGTTCGCCCATCGCATTATTGCAAATTCCAAAAATGCAATTTTCCATATTCCTAGTTACGTATTTACTTACGGCGACGAAGAATAAAACTATCGCTATATTTTTTCCTTTTCCTAGTTCTTCTTCCAAGCGCAGGATAACCCCAAGGGGTTGTGGGTTTTTTGTCTACCAATGGGAGCTTTCCCTTCACCGCCCCCATGGGGGTGGTCCACAGGGTTCATAACTACCCCTCTTACTACGGGGCGTTTACCTAGCCAACACTTAGATCCGGCTCTACCCAAACTTTTTTGGTTCACCCCAACATTACCCACTTGTCCGACTGTTGCTAAGCAGTTTTGGGATACTAAACGGACCTCCCCAGATGGTAATCTTAAAGTGGCCGATTTACCCTCTTTTGCAATGAGTTTCGCTACAGCACCTGCTGCTCTAGCTAATTGCCCACCCCTTCCACGTGTGATTTCTATGTTATGCATGGCCGTGCCTAAGGGCATATCGGTTGAAGTAGATTCTTCTTTTCTCTCAAAAAACCCCTTCCCAAACTGTACAAGCTTCTTCCAAAGCATACGGCTTTCTAGATGTATATGACGATCTCTAGACAGATGGATCTTATATGAATCATATGATGAAGTACCACATGAGTGGATATATAGGAAAGGAATCCAAATCTGCCGAATCGCTCATGTTATGATCTTCTACATCCTAGGTCTCTGCGTTCCGTCATCTGGCTTATGTTCTTCATGTAGCATTCAGATCGAATGACTCTATGAAATTACGTCGATACTTCCACATATTATGGGTAACGTAGGAGACATCCCTATTTTCCCCCGGGGGTCTTAATTACCACTGCTTAGCTTTCAATTTGCCTCTGACCATCAAATTAAATGTGAATAACCCGTCCTCCTCTCTTTGAAACAAGGGGCGCTTCCGGTTCTGTGCGTGCTTCAAACAATTTTGTCTTCTCCATATTACCATATCTCTAGAGCCAATAATTTTCTATGAGGAACTACTGAACTCAATCACTTGCTGCCGTTACTCAACAGTTTTCTGTTGAGGTCTATCCCGTAGAGGTAGTCAAATTGGATCAGTGATCGATTTCTAGGTTTCGTCGTAAACCTAATTGGTTACTTCCAATTACGTAAATCAATAGTTCAAACCGCACTCAAAGGTAGGGCATTTCCCATTGATATAGGAACTTTTGTACCAGAAACAATAGTATCTCCAATTATAGCCCCTCTGGGATGTAAAATATATCTCTTCTCACCATCCCCATAGTGTATGAGACAAATGTATGCATTTCGATTAGGGTCGTATTCTATGGTTACGATTCTACCAGATATGTCTTTTTGATTCCGTCGAAAATCTATTTTACGGTATAGGCGCTTATGACCTCCCCCTCTATGCCTTGCGGTAATGATTCCTCTGGAATTACGACCTTTACCACAACGGTGCCGTCCATGGATCAAATTATTTCGTGGATTGGATTTCACTTGCCTGTCTACGGTTCCCTTGCGTGTGCTCGGGATAGGTGTTTTGTATAAATGTTTCGCCGTATTATTAAGTATTCTCCTTTAGTTTTTTTCTCTATCTAGAAGTGGAATAGAATAACCCGGTTGAAGGGTAATGATCATACGTCTGTAATGCATTGTATGGCCCAGAATAGGTCCTATTCTTCTACCTTTTCCAGGTAGTCGATGGCTATTCACAGCTACCACCTTAACACCAAAGAAGAGTTCGACCCAATGCTTTATTTCTGTCTTAGTGAATCCCGATTCGACATTAAAAGTATATTGATTCTTTCCCAATAAACGAAGACTTTTTTCTGTAAATACTGCGTATTTGATTCCATTATCATTATCATATGATAATACTATATTTTATTATTTTATTATTTTATTTGTATTTCTTATTGTATTATACCTTAATATATATATTCTAGATATATAGAATAGACGAATCTCAATTTGTCAAGTCTCATGATCATATCATGATCTATTTTTATTCGGCTCAATCTTTTTTTTCTAAAAAAGATTGAGCCGAGTTTAATTGCAATCAATTAGAAGAATAAAGAAGAATTACTGCATTTCATAACTGATTTTTTTCTCTTTTTATTTCGTTTCTTTTTTATTTATACCTTCTTTATCTTTAGTTTTATCTAGTTAATCAATAGTATCTACCGGCTCGAACTCGAATTTGATCGCCTTCCATACTTCACAAGCTGCGGCTAGTTCAGGACTCCATTTGCAAGCTGCTCGGATAATTTCATTACCTTCGCGAGCAAGATCGCGCCCTTCGTTACGAGCTTGTACACAGGCTTCTAAAGCCACTCGATTAGCTGCTGCACCAGGTGCATTTCCCCAAGGATGTCCTAAAGTTCCTCCACCAAATTGTAAT
>NW_028260428.1:40000-42844 GCF_056163025.1 Triticum urartu | reverse complement strand
TTGACTGTGCTTCAACTATATCAACTGTACTTGAACTGTTAGATAATCATAGTCGGTGATAACATCACAGTTCCCACCGCTATTTCAAAACCGTACATGAAACCTTAGCTTCATACGGCTTCTCTATGATCAGAAAAAGGAAAGGACTGTTTTGTTCCTAGCCCCGGGGGCGTAGATAGAATTAGATAAAATAAAATAGATTTGAAAGTCCTAAATTAGACCAAAGGAATTCCGTCTGCTAGAATAAGAAAAAGCGCTTCCGAATTGATCTCATCCTTTATAATATAATGAAAATTTTTCTTTGTTCAGTAATAACTTAATCTTGGAATAAAACACTTGTTACTTGTTATAGGAATTCAATTAATAAATGGAAAGAGTTGGGTATTAGTTCATGAGCAATTCTGCATGAATATGGATAGAGGAAGGAAATAATGAAAATTTTTTCTAGTGCACTCCATATCTTTTTTACTATTCTTCTTTCCCCAGGGAGGGGGTATTTAAAAAGAAAAAATGGATAAAGGGTTAATTCGTTCTTGATAGCCATTTCCTTAACAAGTGAATGGGAACATACTCTGGATCGGAATCCGAAGAAAGTACTACTTGATAATTTCTACAAATTGCAAGTCCTTATTATGATTCCTTTTATGGGCAAAAATCTCTAATGTTTTAGATTTTCCATTACTAATCCTTTATGTACTTTAGTGTTCCTAACCCTTCACTAACTTTTGGTGGATTCTTCTTATGGATTATTAAGTTATAGTAATAACTAGGAGTATTCTAGTAATGGAATTCCATATCGTGAATCCTTTATTCTTGGCCGCTTCAAGATATGATGACTAATTAAAAAATATCAACCTTGGGATAAAGAGTTTACACTGCTTATGTTTACTTCCACTTTTTTCTTGTACGTAGGAAATGAGATTTTTTCTTTTTACTACAAATTTATAAGCTGTTTTGTTTCACTCATATAGCTATCTAGTTTAACTTACCAACCCAAATACTAAATAAGAAAAGGAATATAAATAGTTAATGGATTTTATAGGAAAAAGATCTATTTTAACGAATCACACGTAGAGATATTGCTAGCACACAAAAAGTTAATGGTATTTCATAACTAATGGATTGAGCAGCAGCTCGTAGACCGCCTGAAAAAGAATATTTATTATTTGAGCTATATCCTGCCATAAGAAGACCAATAGGAGCTATACTTGAAATGGCAATCCATAAAAAAACACCAATACTAAGATCGGCTAAAACAAAATGATATCCCAAAGGGATAACTAAAAAACTTAATAAAACTGATATGACTGCTATAGAGGGTCCAATGCTAAATAAAGAAATATCTCCTCGGGATGGCAGAATATCTTCTTTAAAAAGTAGCTTAGTCCCATCTGCTATAGCTTGAAGCAGGCCCAGGGGGCCAGCATATTCAGGACCAATACGTTGTTGTATCGACGCAGATATTTCTCTTTCTAACCACACAATTACGAGTACCTCTATTGTTATTCCCAAAAGGAGGGTCAAAATGGGTAGAATCGATATCAGTCCATAGACTTCTTTTAATAATTCCAATTTCGAAAAAGAATTGATAGTTTCTACCTCTACCCTATCTATTATCATTTCAACGATCAACTTCCCCCATAATGATATCTATACTACCTAATATCGTCATGATATCAGCCAATTTCATTTTTTTAACTAGCTGAGGAAGAATTTGCAAATTAATAAACCCGGGTGGACGGATTTTCCATCTCCAGGGGAAAAGGCTATCATCTCCTACTAGATAAATCCCTAATTCACCTTTTGGGGCTTCTACTCTTACATAAAGCTCTTGTCTTGACAATTCAAAATTGGGCGAAGGTTTTTTACCAAGAAATTTATACTCAAAATCATTCCATTCAGAATTATTTTCTTTCTTAAAGCGTCGGACTTCTAAATTTTCATAAGGTCCTCCAGGAATTTTTTCTACAGCTTGTTGAATTATTTTGATGGATTCCCTCATTTCACCAATTCGTACTAAATAGCGAGCTAACGAATCCCCTTCTTTTTGCCATTGGACTTTCCAATCAAATTGGTTGTAAGACTCATAAGGATCTACTTTACGAAGATCCCATTGTATTCCAGAAGCTCGTAACATCGGTCCCGATAAGCCCCAATTTACTGCTTCTTCTCCGCTAATAAAACCTACTCCTTCAACTCGCTCTAAAAAAATTGGATTCTGTGTAATAAGTTGTTGATATTCAACAACTCCGCGTAAAAAATAATCACAGAAATCTAAACATTTATCGATCCATCCATAAGGTAGATCGGCGGCTACTCCTCCGATGCGAAAGTAATTGTGCATCATTCGCATACCTGTAGCAGCTTCAAATAGATCATATATTAATTCTCTCTCTCTAAAAATATAGAAAAAAGGAGTCTGTGCGCCGAGATCCGCCATAAAAGGTCCAAGCCATAGCAAGTGAGAAGCTATCCGGCTTAATTCTAACATAATTACCCTAATATAGCTGGCTCTTTGTGGTATTTGAATATTCTCCAAGAATTCTGGTGCATTTACTGTTATTGCTTCTGTAAACATAGTAGCTAAATAATCCCACCTTGTTACATAAGGTAAGTATTGTATAATAGTTCGGTTTTCCGCGATTTTTTCCATTCCTCTGTGTAAATACCCTAATATGGGTTCACAATCAATAACATCCTCACCATCGAGAGTAACGATCAGTCGAAGAACACCATGCATTGATGGGTGTTGAGGGCCCATATTGACTATCATGAGATCTTTTCTTGTAAGCGGTAGACTCATATCCTTTCTTCCTTAATTCATTATTCCATGAAAATGGATTA
>NW_028260428.1:0-22500 GCF_056163025.1 Triticum urartu | reverse complement strand
GATTGCACCAGAGCACCTTCTACTTCTAATAGGCCATGAACTATAGATAGAGAAGAATCATTCTGAGCGAGTACATAAGAAGCGATCCACTTTTTTTCATCGGTTCCAGGGGAAGACCAAAGATCTTGCGCGGCAGGTCCGCCAGAAAAACTCAAAAGAGAAAGAAGTCTCGTTAATCTCTTCATGCTCGTTCCAAGTTCGAAGTACCTTTTGGCCAAAGAAAAACCCGCTTCCTGACACGATTGCCTCTTTATCTTTATATAGATAGATTCTATGGGGTTATTACTTAGTAAGTCTATTTTGTACAAGAGCCCCTCCTATCTGATAGAAAAGGGTCCCATGATCCCGAGCCGATCTTACCTTGGCTCGCAAACCCCAAGTTTGTCTATGAAGAGCTAATCTAATTGTATTTTTTTCTAGAATGGATTTCTTATGTGGAATACTAATGGATAGGGCTTCGTTGCTAAGTGCTACAAGATCTAGTGCACTGGAACTCGTGGTTATGGACCCGAATCCTTTAGTATGGAACATTGTCTTTTCCAAGTAAAAACCCCTAGTATATGAAAGAATGAAAAGGTGCTTTCGTTCTTGTGGAATAAGAAGCCCTCGTACCTTAATGAAAGGAAAATCGTAATTTTTCGTTAGGTATTTGACCAAATAGGATCGTCCAGTTCCTACAGAACCTATCACTAAAATACCCGATAGGGCTAAGCGGAACGAATAAGGGTTTTCCATGAGATGGTAAATGAAAACGATTAGTCCCACACGAGGTTTGGGAATAAGTGATTGTCTGATAATGAGCAAGGAATATACGTCTTTCTGCTAAAGAGGATCTATTAAACTCATAATTCATTAGATCCTTGTTATCAATGCCAACTAGGTATCATAAGTAAATGGATCCCGGTTGTTCAATCCTTTGATAACCAAGGTCATTCTTTGCTAAAGAGAAATGATCACTATGAGTCAGACTCAATAGAATTGGATCCATTCCAAATAGCGAGAATTAGGATTCTTGATCCCTCTCAATCTCTCTTTCAATTCGAGGATCCAGAGAGGTGTTTTCATAGTCATCTCCGAATATTTGCCATCTCGGAATATTTTCGATTTCATTTTTCTATGATATGTCTTTCTATATGAAAATTGGTTATTTACGATGTACGATGATCCCTGTTAAGCATCCATGGCTGAATGGTTAAAGCGCCCAACTCATAATTGGTAAATTTGCGGGTTCAATTCCTGCTGGATGCACACGAACGGGAACATTCCATAAGTCTATTGGAACTGGCTCTCTATCCATGGAATCTCATCCATCATCCATACATAACGAATTGGTATGGTATATTCATACCATAACATAAGAACAATAAGAACTCGAATTCTTATCGATACTGGAACTCAGAGCATAGGAGGGAAAGTCGATTTATGGATGGAATCAAATACGCAGTATTTACAGAAAAAAGTCTTCGTTTATTGGGAAAGAATCAATATACTTTTAATGTCGAATCGGGATTCACTAAGACAGAAATAAAGCATTGGGTCGAACTCTTCTTTGGTGTTAAGGTGGTAGCTGTGAATAGCCATCGACTACCTGGAAAAGGTAGAAGAATAGGACCTATTCTGGGCCATACAATGCATTACAGACGTATGATCATTACCCTTCAACCGGGTTATTCTATTCCACTTCTAGATAGAGAAAAAAACTAAAGGAGAATACTTAATAATACGCGAAACATTTATACAAAACACCTATCCCGAGCACACGCAAGGGAACCGTAGACAGGCAAGTGAAATCCAATCCACGAAATAATTTGATCCATGGACGGCACCGTTGTGGTAAAGGTCGTAATTCCAGAGGAATCATTACCGCAAGGCATAGAGGGGGAGGTCATAAGCGCCTATACCGTAAAATAGATTTTCGACGGAATCAAAAAGACATATCTGGTAGAATCGTAACCATAGAATACGACCCTAATCGAAATGCATACATTTGTCTCATACACTATGGGGATGGTGAGAAGAGATATATTTTACATCCCAGAGGGGCTATAATTGGAGATACTATTGTTTCTGGTACAAAAGTTCCTATATCAATGGGAAATGCCCTACCTTTGAGTGCGGTTTGAACTATTGATTTACGTAATTGGAAGTAACCAATTAGGTTTACGACGAAACCTAGAAATCGATCACTGATCCAATTTGACTACCTCTACGGGATAGACCTCAACAGAAAACTGTTGAGTAACGGCAGCAAGTGATTGAGTTCAGTAGTTCCTCATAGAAAATTATTGGCTCTAGAGATATGGTAATATGGAGAAGACAAAATTGTTTGAAGCACGCACAGAACCGGAAGCGCCCCTTGTTTCAAAGAGAGGAGGACGGGTTATTCACATTTAATTTGATGGTCAGAGGCAAATTGAAAGCTAAGCAGTGGTAATTAAGACCCCCGGGGGAAAATAGGGATGTCTCCTACGTTACCCATAATATGTGGAAGTATCGACGTAATTTCATAGAGTCATTCGATCTGAATGCTACATGAAGAACATAAGCCAGATGACGGAACGCAGAGACCTAGGATGTAGAAGATCATAACATGAGCGATTCGGCAGATTTGGATTCCTTTCCTATATATCCACTCATGTGGTACTTCATCATATGATTCATATAAGATCCATCTGTCTAGAGATCGTCATATACATCTAGAAAGCCGTATGCTTTGGAAGAAGCTTGTACAGTTTGGGAAGGGGTTTTTTGAGAGAAAAGAAGAATCTACTTCAACCGATATGCCCTTAGGCACGGCCATGCATAACATAGAAATCACACGTGGAAGGGGTGGGCAATTAGCTAGAGCAGCAGGTGCTGTAGCGAAACTCATTGCAAAAGAGGGTAAATCGGCCACTTTAAGATTACCATCTGGGGAGGTCCGTTTAGTATCCCAAAACTGCTTAGCAACAGTCGGACAAGTGGGTAATGTTGGGGTGAACCAAAAAAGTTTGGGTAGAGCCGGATCTAAGTGTTGGCTAGGTAAACGCCCCGTAGTAAGAGGGGTAGTTATGAACCCTGTGGACCACCCCCATGGGGGCGGTGAAGGGAAAGCTCCCATTGGTAGAAAAAAACCCACAACCCCTTGGGGTTATCCTGCGCTTGGAAGAAGAACTAGGAAAAGGAAAAAATATAGCGATAGTTTTATTCTTCGTCGCCGTAAGTAAATACGTAACTAGGAATATGGAAAATTGCATTTTTGGAATTTGCAATAATGCGATGGGCGAACGACGGGAATTGAACCCGCGCATGGTGGATTCACAATCCACTGCCTTGATCCACTTGGCTACATCCGCCCCTTATCCAGCTAAAGGATTTTTTTCTTTTTTCCATTGATCATTATTCTATTTATTCTGACCTCCGTACTTCGATCGAGATATTGGACATAGAATGCCACTCTTTAAAAAGGAAAAAAGGAGTAATCAGCTGTGACACGAAAAAAAACGAATCCTTTTGTAGCTCATCATTTATTGGCAAAGATAGAAAAGGTCAATATGAAGGAGGAGAAAGAAACAATAGTAACGTGGTCCCGGGCATCTAGCATTCTACCCACAATGGTTGGCCATACAATCGCGATTCATAATGGAAAGGAACATATACCTATTTACATAACAAATCCTATGGTAGGTCGCAAATTGGGGGAATTCGTGCCTACTCGGCATTTCACGAGTTATGAAAATGCAAGAAAGGATACTAAATCTCGTCGTTAACTGAATTCTGAATAGAAAGATTAAGAAGAAAAAAAGATTCAAAATAAAGTAAAGGTAGGCGGGGAATAACCTTATTTATGACAAGTTTCAAACTAGTAAAGTATATCCCTAGGATAAAGAAGAAGAAAAGTGGGCTAAGGAAACTCGCAAGGAAAGTTCCAACCGATCGTCTACTTAAGTTCGAGAGAGTTTTCAAAGCACAAAAACGTATCCCTATGTCTGTTTTCAAAGCACAAAGAGTTCTTGACGAGATTCGCTGGCGTTACTACGAGGAAACTGTTATGATACTGAACCTCATGCCCTATCGAGCATCTTATCCCATCTTAAAGTTGGTTTATTCGGCAGCCGCAAATGCTACTCATTATAGGGATTTCGACAAAGCGAATTTATTTATTACTAAAGCCGAAGTCAGTAGGAGTACTATTATGAAGAAATTCAGACCTCGAGCTCGAGGACGTAGTTTCCCCATAAAAAAAAGCATGTGTCATATAACAATTGTACTAAATATAGTAAAGAAATCTAAATAACCTTTAGATCCATCTAAGATTTCGATTCCCAGTAAAAAAAATATAGAATAGAAAAATATGGGACAAAAAATAAATCCACTCGGTTTCAGACTTGGTACAACCCAAAAACACCATTCCTTTTGGTTCGCACAACCAAAAAATTATTCTGAAGGTCTACAGGAAGATAAAAAAATAAGGGATTGTATCAAGAACTATATACAAAAGAATAGGAAAAAGGGCTCGAATAGAAAAATAGAATCAGACTCAAGTTCCGAAGTAATTACACATAATAGAAAAATGGACTCAGGTTCAAGTTCCGAAGTAATTACACATATAGAAATCCAAAAAGAAATCGATACGATCCACGTCATAATCCATATTGGATTCCCAAATTTATTAAAGAAAAAAGGAGCAATCGAAGAATTAGAGAAAGATCTACAAAAGGAAATTAACTCTGTAAACCAGAGATTTAATATTTCTATCGAAAAAGTTAAAGAACCTTATAGACAGCCTAACATTCTTGCAGAATATATAGCTTTCCAATTAAAAAATAGAGTTTCATTCCGAAAGGCAATGAAAAAAGCCATTGAATTAACTAAAAAAGCAGATATAAGGGGAGTAAAAGTAAAAATTGCGGGTCGTCTCGGAGGAAAAGAAATTGCACGCGCCGAATCTATTAAAAAGGGTAGACTTCCCCTCCAAACAATTCGCGCTAAAATTGATTATTGCTGCTATCCAATTCGGACTATCTATGGAGTATTAGGTGTAAAAATTTGGATATTCGTAGACGAAGAATAAGTAATCTTGTCTTCGGATTCTGTCCATTGATAGAATAAAAAATGACAAGAGACTTTTTTCCTGAAATCCCTGCAAAAGAAGAAATTATACCTCTTTCTATAAGATTTAATGAAAATTGATAAATCATTTAATATAATTGCTATGCTTAGTGTGTGACTCGTTATTTTTTTCTTTTTTTTAAGAAAAAAACTTAGTAATTATAGAAAATTAACTAATAACCAACCTATTGCTTCGTATTGTCGAGATCCTAACTAAGAAACAGTCACTATATGAATAAATACCTCTATCATAACATAAATGAGTAGATGTGTCATATAGTTGTAGCAACTGCAATTTTTTCTCTAAAAAAGAAAAGGGATTCTAGGTTGTGAAGCAAAACTAAAGGGATGTGGATAAAGGGAGGGATGATAGAAAGAAGGAAGAGGAAATAAATAAGATATAGGATTCCACTATGTATGGTCTATGAATTACATCATAAAAGGCAATGTGATAAAGCATCAATATAATAAAAATAATAGAGAATTAAAAATTGTAACTTGAAACAAGAACTACAAATTTAAAGCAATAATAAAGAGCCGCCCGGGTTAATAAAACTGAGAAAATTAACTCGGAAAGAAATTTTTTGGAAGCTCCGTTGCGGGATTCAGACCTAACCATTCAAGGAGAAGCAGTGGGAACGACAGAACCTATGATTCCATAGGATTTTATTGAAAAGAATCCTAACACTTCATTGGGTGGGATGGCGGAACAAACCAAAAAAATTGTCTTATTTGGTAAGTTTATAAATTAACAAATAAGACAGGAAAGAGTAAATATTCGCCCGCGAAATTCTTATTGAATTAGAATACTTTACCGCGATTCAATAAGAGTAAAAATAAGGATTTTTTTAAGAAGGATTACATTATCTATAAATATAGAATTTAGATAAATATACACACACATCTGGATATATTCTAGATCTTCTTTTTTGACTATATATATATATTTTTCTGTTTTAACAAATTCAATATAAAAAAAACCGAACTTTTTCTATTATCTATTAATGTGTATCTATCCGTACCGTAATATTTTGGAATATTATGAATTAGAGAAATTTACATGCTTTCTGATTCCATTCGCGAGGAGCTGGATGAGAAGAAACTCTCATGTCCAGTTTTGCAGTAGAGATGGAACTAAGAAAGAGAACCATCGACTATAACCCCAAAAGAACCAGATTTCGCAAACAACATAGAGGAAGAATGAAAGGAAAATCCTGCCGAGGCAATCGTATTTGTTTTGGTAGATATGCTCTTCAAGCACTTGAACCCGCTTGGATCACGGCGAGACAGATAGAAGCAGGACGAAGAGCAATAACACGATATGCACGTCGTGGTGGAAAAATATGGGTACGTATATTTCCCGACAAACCGGTTACACTAAGACCCACGGAAACACGTATGGGCTCGGGAAAGGGGTCCCCCGAATATTGGGTATCCGTTGTTAAACCTGGTCGTATACTTTATGAAATGGGGGGAGTATCTGAAACTGTAGCTAGAGCAGCTATCTCCATAGCTGCCAGTAAAATGCCCATACGAAGTCAATTTATTCGATTAGAGATATAGAACCCTAAAAGGGGTATGGAAGATAAAAAAAAATGCTCGGTTTTTCTTTCTGGAAAGACAATATTTCTTTCATCCTTTTGCATTGAAATAACAAATTGAAATCAAAATAATATGATTCAACCTCAGACCCTTTTAAATGTAGCAGATAATAGTGGAGCTCGAAAATTGATGTGTATTCGAGTCATAGGAGCTGCTGGTAATCAGCGATATGCTCGTATTGGTGATGTTATTGTTGCTGTAATCAAAGACGCATTGCCCCAAATGCCTCTAGAAAGATCCGAAGTAATTCGAGCTGTAATTGTACGTACATGTAAAGAGTTCAAATGCGAAGACGGTATAATAATCCGCTATGATGACAATGCTGCGGTTATAATTGATCAAAAAGGCAATCCAAAAGGAACTCGAGTTTTTGGCGCGATTGCCGAGGAATTGAGAGAATTGAATTTTACCAAAATAGTTTCATTAGCTCCTGAAGTATTATAAATACTAGTAGGCGAAATTGAGACCAAAGAATTAATTTAGTAGATTGTGTTTTACGTATATGTTTTAAAATCCAAAATGAAAAAAAAAAAAAGAAAACATGTTGATTATAGAAAAATTAGGAGGAACCTAGAATTAGAGTCTTATGGGCAAGGACACTATTGCTGATTTACTAACCTCTATAAGAAATGCGGACATGAATAAAAAAGGAACAGTTCGAGTAGTATCTACAAATATTACCGAAAACATTGTTAAAATACTTCTACGAGAGGGTTTTATTGAAAGTGTTCGGAAACATCAGGAACGTAACAGATATTTCTTGGTTTCAACTTTGCGACATCAAAAGAGAAAGACTATAAAAGGAATATATAGAACAAGAACCTTTTTAAAGCGTATCAGCCGACCCGGCTTACGAATTTATACCAACTATCAAGGAATTCCTAAAGTTTTGGGTGGAATGGGAATTGCTATTCTTTCTACTTCTCGAGGAATAATGACAGATCGAGAAGCTCGACTAAACAGAATTGGGGGAGAAGTCTTATGTTATATATGGTAATCGCCCCGCCTATAGTGCTCGAATTCTATCTCGCCCTTCCTATTTTTAAAATAAAAATAGAAAAATAGGAGAAAAAAAATATGACAGAAAAAAAAAATAGGAGAGAAAAAAAAAACCCGAGAGAAGCAAAAGTAACTTTCGAAGGTTTAGTTACGGAAGCCCTACCCAATGGAATGTTCCGCGTTCGGCTAGAGAATGACACCATCATCCTAGGCTATATTTCAGGAAAGATACGGTCTAGTTCTATACGAATACTGATGGGGGATAGGGTCAAAATTGAAGTAAGTCGTTATGATTCAAGCAAGGGACGTATAATTTATAGACTTCCCCATAAGGATTCGAAGCGTATCGAAGACTCGAAGGATAGCGAAGATTTGAAGGATAGCGAAGATTTGAAGGATACCAAAGATTCAAAGGATTAGGTTTTTCTTTTTTTTTCTAGGGTAATAAATTCTAAGTTCTAAAATTCAAGCGAAGAGACTTATTTTTTCCAAAAGATTAGATTCATAGTTTAAAAAAGGATACGGAAATATGAAAATAAGAGCTTCCGTTCGTAAAATTTGTACAAAATGTCGACTGATTCGTAGGCGTGGACGAATTAGAGTCATTTGCTCTAATCCGAAGCATAAACAAAGACAGGGGTAATCTTTCGAAAAAGAACTTTACTTTCTAAAAAGTAAAAAAAAGTACCCGCGGAAATGTTCCAATTCCAAATAAAATAATTTCATTTAAAATAATTAAAGTAAAGGGTTTATTTTACCCTGAAACGGATATCTTTGTATCTTTTTTTCTTTTTTTTATTTCTAACTCATATTTATGAGATAATAAAATATGGCAAAAGCTATACCAAAAATTGGTTCACGTAAGAAAGTGCGTATTGGTTTACGTAGGAATGCACGTTTTAGTTTACGGAAGAGTGCACGTAGAATAACAAAAGGGGTTATTCATGTTCAAGCTAGTTTCAACAATACCATTATAACTGTTACAGACCCACAAGGTCGGGTGGTTTTTTGGTCCTCGGCCGGTACTTGTGGATTCAAAAGCTCAAGAAAAGCATCACCCTATGCTGGTCAAAGAACAGCAGTAGATGCTATTCGTACAGTAGGTTTGCAACGAGCAGAAGTTATGGTAAAGGGCGCTGGTAGTGGAAGAGATGCCGCATTACGAGCCATTGCTAAAAGTGGTGTGCGATTAAGTTGTATACGCGATGTAACACCTATGCCGCATAATGGATGTCGACCGCCTAAAAAAAGACGTCTGTAAAAGAATTAACCCGCTTTCAACTTTCATTTCAAGAGAAATAAACGATTCAATGATAAAATAATAATACTAGTCTATTATGGTTCGAGAGGAGGTAGCAGGATCCACTCAAACACTACAGTGGAAGTGTGTTGAATCAAGAGTAGATAGTAAGCGCCTTTATTATGGTCGTTTCATTCTGTCCCCGCTTAGAAAAGGTCAAGCGGACACCGTCGGTATTGCCTTGCGAAGAGCTTTACTTGGAGAAATAGAAGGAACATGTATCACACGTGCAAAATTTGGGAGCGTGCCGCACGAGTATTCTACAATAGCAGGTATTGAAGAATCCGTACAAGAAATTTTACTAAATTTGAAAGAAATTGTATTGAGAAGTAATCTCTATGGAGTTAGAGACGCATCCATTTGCGTCAAAGGTCCTAGATACATAACTGCTCAAGATATCATCTTACCGCCTTCCGTAGAAATCGTTGATACGGCACAACCTATAGCTAACTTGACAGAGCCCATTGATTTCTGTATTGATTTACAGATCAAGAGAGATCGTGGATATCAGACAGAACTCAGAAAGAACTATCAAGATGGAAGTTATCCTATAGATGCTGTATCCATGCCTGTTCGAAATGTGAATTATAGTATTTTTTCTTGTGGGAATGGAAATGAAAAACACGAGATACTTTTTCTAGAAATATGGACTAATGGAAGTTTAACCCCTAAGGAAGCACTTTATGAGGCTTCTCGTAATTTGATTGATTTATTTCTTCCTTTTCTACACGCGGAGGAAGAGGGCGCTAGTTTCGAAGAAAATAAAAACAGGTTTACTCCACCCCTTTTTACTTTTCAAAAAAGATTAACTAATCTAAAGAAAAACAAAAAAGGAATTCCATTGAATTGTATTTTTATTGATCAATTAGAATTGACTTCTAGAACGTATAATTGTCTAAAAAGGGCCAATATACATACACTATTGGACCTTTTGAGTAAGACTGAAGAAGATCTTCTGAGAATTGACAGTTTTCGTATGGAAGATAGAAAACATATATGGGACACTCTAGAGAAGCATCTCCCAATTGATTTACTTAAGAATAAACTCTCGTTTTAAATCCATTGCAATTTTTTTTCTTCTTCTTTTTCGAGTTAGAATAAAAAGAAAACAATTTAGCATCTTTGGTACAATCTATATTTTCGCGAAATGGATCATAATAAAATGGATTTTAGGTATCTAGGGAAGATTCACTTGGAAGTAACTATTTCCTAGATACCTATGGTACTTCACGGTTGAATGAATCAAAAAATATCTAAAAAAGACCTAAAGTTAATGATTTATCAATGGGTAATGTTGCTCCAATACCTAACCAAAGAGCTACTACAGTACCGATTAAAAAAACGGTCGTAGCTACTGGGCGGCGAAATGGATTTTGGAATTTATTGACATTCTCTAGAAAAGGTACTGTCAATAAGCCTGTTGGCACAGAAACCATTAAAAGAACGCCCAATAACTTATTGGGTACCGTACGGAGTATTTGAAACACGGGAAAGAAGTACCACTCGGGTAATATTTCCAGAGGAGTTGCAAACGGATCTGCCGGTTCACCAATCATTGATGGCTCGAGAACCGCTAAACCTACATTACATGCAATAGTACCTAGAATTACTACTGGAAAAATATATAAAAGATCGTTGGGCCATGCGGGTTCCCCGTAATAATTATGTCCCATCCCTTTAGCTAATTTAGCTCTTAATACAGGATCATTTAAGTCTGGTTTCTTTGTTATTGGGATAGGTGAACTCTTTAGGATCCATCCCCCAAAGGAACCGGACATGAGAATTTATCATCATCCGGCTCGAGCAAGAGTGAAAGAAATAAGACCGCGGAAGATCCTTAATAGAATTAAGGTTTATAATGACTCAATGACTCTAGGCAAGAAAAGCTTTATCAGATTCTCTTTTCCGAAGTTGCACCTACAACTACTCATTGAAAATAATCCTATTCTTATGGGTAAATGCTCAATATCCAAGTGGGCTTACAAATTTGATCATGATCAATTGCTTTGTGGATTGTCTCATGTCTCTTGATTAGTTGGTATTTATCCCCTCAATATCGCAAGTTTCTTACCTCCAAACAAAATATTTACTTGTTACTAATAAAAAATCAAAAAGTTTAGCCTACATTCTTCCTTAGATCCCTTCTTTTACTCCGATAGTATTGCGGATCACAATCGATGCAAAGAAAATGAATGCATTTCCATACTATAATAAAAAGGTAAGTGTAATAAATAGAGAACTGGATCATGTCACATGACTTATTCCATTTCTACTCTATGGGATCTTACGGAGCCTGTTCATGGATGACATGGTTGCGGTATGATCATAGAAGATATTCTCCTCAAGTGAACCAGCCTATCCTTCCTAGGTAGGGGACTTACATGTTGATTGGATGCGGAGACACCTTTGGTTGTGAATTCTAATGTGGCAGATCCAATTCTTTATCTGCATGGCCAAATCAATAATTCAAGTCACACACTCCCATAATCCGCCTTTTTTCTTTCGTAAAATTAACTTCAACTATTTGTATTGTATAAAAATACTTTGGAGTTGAAGAGAAGTATCCAAATGACATGTGTTATTTTACAATAACCCATGCTTGTAGCAATGAAATACCAAAACCTACCCGATATGATATATGATAATTATAATTCTCTATGATATGCCTTCCCTATAAAGGACCCGAAATACCTTGCTTACGTATCATTGGAAAGTGCATTAACATAAATACGGCAGTAAGCAGAGGCAGTACAAAGGTATGTAAACTATAAAAACGAGTCAAAGTGGATTGGCCCACACTAGCACTTCCGCGTAATAACTCCACTAAAGGCGATCCTATTACCGGAATGGCGTCAGGTACACCTGTCACAATTTTGACTGCCCAATAGCCAATTTGATCCCAAGGCAAAGAATAACCAGTTACACCAAATGATGCAGTCAAAACAGCCAAAACCACACCTGTGACCCAAGTTAATTCGCGGGGTTTTTTAAATCCCCCTGTGAGATACACACGAAATACATGCAGGATCATCATTAAAACCATCATACTTGCTGACCATCGATGAACTGATCGGATTAACCAACCAAAGTTGGCCTCGGTCATTATGTATTGAACCGAGGAAAAAGCCTCTGTAACGGTTGGTCGGTAGTAAAAAGTCATAGCAAAACCGGTAGCGACTTGTACTAGAAAACAAGTAAGTGTAATTCCCCCTAAACAATAAAATATGTTGACATGGGGAGGAACATATTTACTAGTTATATCATCTGCAATTGCCTGAATCTCAAGACGTTCCTCAAACCAATCATATACTTTATTGAGATAGGTAACTAACCCGAGTCCCCCTCTAAGAGCCGTATATGAAAATTTCATCTCGTACGGCTCAAGCAGAAACACAAAAATTTTCAACGAATATTAGAAAAAAGGTTCAAAACTTCATCAGCCACTGAATTGGGTCGATTTGCCTTGAAGATATCAAATAAGAAAAATCCGGAATATCTTCTTTGTGATGATAATGCCAAAAAATCTCAAGTTGGCGCGTCTTTCTTTCTTCCTTTCCCTTATGTTGGTCATTAGAGGCTTCTTGACTTTTCTCTTCCCTATAAAGGATTTGTTTTTTTATGCGTAATATAGAAATTATCTTGTTGAGATCCTATGAATCAGTTCAATTAAAACCTTAGATTCATACTAGAGCCACGATGATTTAGTCTCAAGCTAAACAAAAGGCAAGGGTTCTTCGAATAAGAACCGCTTGATAATCATTTATTGAATCAGTGTAATGACTCGACAAAATCGAGAGAAAAAAAGTTGTCTTTTGGGCAAACAAAATTGGAAGGAAGAAAATTTCTTTTTTATTTTTATTTAAGAACTACTTGAATTTTTCAGTCTGGTTGCGAGGTCTTAATAGTGAGTATGAATCATAGTTCCATTTTTTTTTGATCCACTCTATCTATTTCGTGTTCCAGATACTAGAATAAATAATATCTGACGAATTAGAATCATCTTGATAGAGATAACAGGCCCTTTCTATGTATTATCAATAGGATCAATTCTAACAAGTCACACACTCATATTCCAGAGATACCGAAACAAAAAAATTCCGCGGTCGAACTACCATAATATCTAGAAATGTAGATCTTAAACTAGAAAGGCTTTTTTGGATGGAAAAACTCTGACTTCCTAGTTTTAGTTAGTAGAAACCTAATTGGTTAAAATTCCGTCCAGTAAAACGGAAGAATTATAAATTTCTAAAATGATAGATAGGAATATAGCGAATAAAGCCATTGCGATCCCCATAAAAGGAGTAGTCCCCCAACCCGGGGCGACTTTCCCATATTCCGAATTCAAGGGTTTCAGTAAACTACCTGCACCAGTTCGTTTTGGCCTAGGTTTAGAACTATCTTCAACGGTTTGTGTAGCCATAAATTCTATTTAATCATTGGTGTTGACTTTGTATACTATTCCGTTGTAGTTGTAAATACACGATCTTTTCGTAGATCCATTGTAATCTTGAAATTCTATAAAAATGGAAACAGCAACTTTAGTCGCCATCTCCATATCTGGTTTACTTGTAAGCTTTACTGGGTATGCCTTATATACCGCGTTTGGGCAACCCTCTCAACAATTAAGAGATCCATTCGAAGAACACGGAGACTAATTTAAGTAAGAAGTCTCCCAGATAGGGGGACTTCTTACTTAAATGAAATTATTTTATTCTTTTAGTTGGAGTTGGTGGAACCTTAGGTGGTTCTCGGAAGAAGATAGCGAAAAAAATTATCCCTAAAGTCGAAACTAAAAGGAACGTATAAACCAATGCTTCCATAGATTCGATCCTGGTTTATTTACAATTATAACTTCCACACCTATTCATTTGTCATTTGGGATAATTTCCCATATAAAGAAAGAAAAAGAGTCAAAGAAAGGATGGGAGATGTTTCCCATGTCAAATCAAAAAAGAGAGGTGAAAGATACTATAACAATGTGTATCAAACTGCCTGTTTCCTTGTATTGGATCTCCCACTTTTTGGAATGTTCCAAATTCCACTTGAGCATCCAAATCTGGATCAATACCAGCAAAAACATCTCGGAACAATGTTCTAGCGCCATGCCAAATGTGTCCGAAAAAGAAGAGCAAAGCAAAGGTAGCATGACCAAAAGTGAACCAACCCCTTGGACTGCTGCGAAAAACACCATCAGATTTCAAAGTAGCCCGGTCTAATTCAAAAATTTCCCCTAATTGAGAACGCCTCGCATATTTTTTTACAGTACCATAGAACTCCACCGTTACACCTACTTGTTCAACACTATATTTGGATTCTGCTCTTCTAAAAGGAACGTCTGCTCTAACAATTCCCTCCTCATCTACCAAAACAACCGGAAATGTTTCAAAAAAAGTAGGCATACGGCGTACAAAAAGCTCACGTCCTTCTTTATCTCTAAAGACGGGGATGTCCTAACCATCCAACAGCTATTCCATCCCCATTGTCCATTGAGCCTGCTCTGAATAATCCCCCTTTTGCCGGATTATTACCAATATAATCATAAAAGGCTAATTTTTCGGGAATTTTAGACCAAGCTTCTGATAAACTAAGATTTTCGGCTAAACCATTGCTAACTCTTCGATATATTTCTTGCTGAAAGTATCCCTGATCCCACTGATAACGAGTAGGCCCAAATAATTCGATTGGGGTCGTTGCTGACCCATACCACATAGTTCCAGCAACTACGAAAGCTGCAAAAAAAACAGCAGCGATACTACTGGAAAGTACAGTTTCAATATTGCCCATACGTAATCCTTTATATGACGTTGAGGCGACGGACACTAAGATGGAATAAGCCCGCTAATATACCCAATGTACCCGCAGCAATATGATGAGAAGCTATTCCCCCCGGAACAAAAGGATCAAAACCTTCTGCACCCCACGCTGGATTTACAGCTTGTACTTTTCCAGTTAGTCCATAAGGATCGGATACCCATATCCCAGGACCATACAAACCCGTTACATGAAATGCCCCAAAGCCAAAGCAAGCCACCCCTGCAGAAATAAATGAATTCCAAAGATCTTGGGCAAATCCAAAGAGGGTTTTCCCGTCCGCTCATCAGAGAATATTTCTAGGTCCCAATATACCCAATGCCAGATCGCTGCAAGAAACACAAGCCAGAAAACACATATGCGTACCTGCCACACCTTCATAACTCCAAATACCCGGATTTGTTACAGTTCCTCCTGAAATACTCCAACCACCCCCACGAATCCGTATTCCTAAACGAGTCATGAAGGGAATTACGAACATACCTTGTCTCCACATTGGATCCAGAACAGGATCAGAGGGATCAAAAACTGCTAATTCGTATAAAGCCATTGAGCCAGCCCAACCAGAAACTAGAGCTGTGTGCATTATATGCACCGCAAGCAATCGACCCGGATCATTCAATACGACAGTATGAACACGATACCAAGGCAAACCCATGGAAATACCCCTTTAGCAAAGAAAAATAGACACGATGTCGCTTTATTTTATCGCATTGAAAAAGACTATCCATATCCTATGTACCTAACCTTCTAGGGGATTCTGTGTCAGAAAGCGCGAATATTTATTTCATTCCATTAAAAATAAGAAGCCAATTCTGTTCATAAGAAGAAAGAGAAGCAGATCTATTCTATACTCGATAAGTGCCAATATGCAATGGGTAACTTGGCCAATTTGGAAAAAACGAAGAATAGATCGCTACCCCTCTTTGTTTAGCATTCAAATCACCCATTCCCTTTTCTTTATTCAATCTGTCTTACATTCCTTATATGTATAACCTTTCAATCTACGTATTATAGAATCTATAATATTCATATAGAATAAGAATAAAAATTAAGACAATAAACTGCGGATTCTTTCTTTCTGTTCCATTCTTACGTTTCCATATTAAAGTGTGGTTTTCTTACTTAAATTTAATAATATTAATCTAATATGCCCATTGGTGTTCCAAAAGTACCTTACCGGATTCCTGGAGATGAAGAAGCGACTTGGGTTGACTTATACAATGTTATGTATCGAGAAAGGACACTTTTTTTAGGTCAAGAGATTCGTTGCGAGATCACGAATCATATTACAGGTCTCATGGTATATCTGAGTATAGAAGATGGAATTAGTGATATTTTTTTGTTTATAAACTCCCCAGGCGGGTGGCTAATCTCAGGAATGGCTATTTTTGATACGATGCAAACGGTGACACCAGATATATATACAATATGCCTCGGAATAGCCGCCTCCATGGCGTCCTTCATTCTGCTTGGAGGAGAACCCACCAAGCGTATAGCATTCCCTCACGCGAGGATTATGCTTCACCCAACCTGCTAGTGCTTATTATCGGGCAAGGACACCAGAATTTTACTAGAAGTAGAAGAGTTACACAAAGTTCGCGAAATGATCACAAGGGTTTATGCAGTAAGAACAGGCAAGCCTTTTTGGGTTGTATCCGAAGACATGGAAAGGGATGTTTTTATGTCAGCAGACGAAGCCAAAGCTTATGGACTTGTCGATATTGTAGGGGATGAAATGATTGACAAGCACTGCGATACTGATCCAGTGTGGTTTCCAGAAATGTTTAAGGATTGGTAGTGTCCGGATTTCTTGTAAAGTTATTTCACAGCTAAATCGTGTTTTCCTCGATTTAATAGAAAATAGAAAGACTTCATGATGAGCAATCATCAGGTTAAGATGGATCTAAACCAATCCATTTTTTTCTATATACATACAACATGCCGACGGTTAAACAACTTATTAGAAACGCAAGACAGCCAATACGAAATGCTCGAAAAAACGGCCGCGCTTAAAGGATGCCCTCAGCGTCGAGGAACATGTGCTAGGGTGTATGTGCGACTCGTTCAGATCATGACTTCAAACAAATATAAAAAAAATTGAAGTATCCATGATTAGTACCAATGAATAGGATATAGCTTCTCTATCCTAGATTTCTATGGTATATGAATTTATGGTTTCCTTTGGTGCAAATCCAATTATCTAAATTGGAAATAAGAAGCAATTCTCCCATTGGTAGCAAATGGTTATCCATTAAGCGGAGGAAATAGTAATAAAAGAAAAAGGCTTATGCTCCTTTATCTTAAAAGAACGGACTAACAGGGTCAGCTACTTAGCCAACTTTCATAATTAAATACCCGTCACTGTATGGATAACTCTTATTGTGAAAAGAGCTATTTACTCTATAATGGATAGGTAGAGCCAAAGAATGTGGACTATACAAGTTCGCAATACCTTTTGATGAAAGAAAGGGCTCCGGTGTATAGAGAGGGCCTCACCGTTTAAAAGGGAACCATAGAAACGATGGAACCCACTATTTTTTTTAGTATTATTAGAATGAATTTGTTATTTCGTATAGAAATAACTGAACGGAGTGGAATAAAAAATCGTGGTTGGGAAGGTTACTATAGCAAAAGCCATTGGAATTAATATTTTATATATCGGAATAATTAGTTTTGTTATTAATGAGAAAAAGGGTGGCTAAAAGAAGAGAAATCATTAGTTATTCATTAAGGTTAATTTGATTCAATGACCAGAGTTCCGCGAGGATATATAGCCGGAGACGACGAACAAAAATGCGTTCATTTGCCTCAAACTTAGAGGGGCTCATTTAAGACTTAATCGAATGATTACCCAACAGGTAAAAAGAGCTTTTGTTTCCTCTCATCGAGATAGAGGTAGGCAAAAGAGGGATTTTCGTCGTTTGTGGATCACTCGGATAACGCAGCAACGCGGGTATATAAAGTATTCGATAGTTATAGTAAATTAATACACAACCTGTACAAGAAGAAATTGATTCTTAATCGTAAAATGCTTGCACAAGTAGCTGTATCAAAATCCAAATAATCTTTACACGATTTCCAATAAAATAAAGATCATCAATTAAAGGTATAAATAAAGTAATATACTGAATAATAAAAGATGAATTCCCGGAGAGGAACTCCGGGAAGATACAATAAATTAAGATTAAGTGGTAGGAATCAACGAGCTGGATTACTTTCTTTATAATATATATAGGTCCTGGCCCTTTCCGAATCGAAAAAAACATCAACAATCGGAACTTAAGTTCCGGTTGTTGTTTCTTAAATTTTGGTTGTTGTTTCTTAAGTTTCGATTGGAATTGTACTTTTGCGTTAATTGAGGAATATGTCTATTTTTTCTGGGTCTAGAACCTGTAATTATTGAAATTGACTGGGCTTGAAATTGCTTTTCGTTCTCATAGTTACGAAACGGTAAGAAAGATAAAATACGAGCCTGTTTTATTGCAAGAGTAATTAATCGTTGTTGTTTCAAGGTTAATCTATTTATCGTCTCGATAATATTTTTTCCTTGTTCACTAATAAATCTATTAATTAAACTCATGTTTCTATAATCAATTCGATCTCCCGGGCCAATCCGGGGACGCCTACGAAAAGGTTGTTTAGATTACGAAAAGGTTGCTTGAATTTACGAAAAGTTTGCTTGGATTTACGAAAGGGTTGCTGGATTTATTAAAAGTTTGCTTGGATTTACTAAAGGGTTGCTTAGATTTAAGAAAAGGTTGTTTAGATGTATACATGATTTATTCCTTATTTAAAATTTGAAAATTTGAAAATTCACTTCTTTATTTTATTAATTTAGGATCCAGAAGAAGTAGTTTTTCTTTGATCCATATCTTATTTGATTCATATTATAGTATATGAATACCCTCTATACATATGAAATAATATCTACCGGAAATCAGATGAGTTGATTTGTATTTTGTATTCTATACTATGTTTTTCTTATATATTAAATATGAAGTTCTACTCTTTCTGTTGTTGGAAAGATCAAACACACGATGTTCCTATTTCTTTATTTCGTGATGAGTCGTATGCTTGCGACAATAACGACAAAATTTTTGAATTCTAATTGTCCGGGTGTATTGTGGCGATTCTTTTGAGTACTATATCTAGAAATCCCCGTCGATTCCTCATTGGCACCTTTCGAACACAACTGATGCATTCCAAAATAACTCTGATTCTAACATCTTTTCCTTGGCCATGAACCTCCTTTTCTTTTTGATTGACTTAACTTAATTCTTCTACTTATTCTTTTATTCTTCTATTTTGAATCCGAAGAAGAAGAATAAAATTCATTAGAATAATTTTTTTTTATTCTTTAATTAAGTAATAAAAAATAGAGAAATAATTAAAGAATACAATCCTTGTCGAATTAGCAAAGATTTTGGTTCGAAATCCTTTCATTTAATTAGCCAGCCCCGCCTTTTCTATGCTCTGATTTCTGAGGCCTTATTTAGCTTGGGTACCCCTTTAAATTGAATATCTATTTTCAAAAATGGGGTTTACCAAATTTTTAATGACTCTGAGGTTCAACCCAATCCATCTTTTCTTTCTTTTTCCTTCCGATACTATAAAAAGATTGAAAAGGATCAAATTTTGTCATATCACGAAGAAATCTATCCCTCCCATAGCAATAACTAGAATTAAAAAAAGGGAATGACAAAGCATCTGGGAATAAACGATTAATTTCTATCAATAAACCTGCTAAAGCACCAAACCATAGAGTACTTAGCACGGGTGCTACAGAGAGATATGTTTTTATATCCCGCATTGAAAATCCTCCTTCCTTGTTGGAATACATATATGATCATAAACTCTTGCCCAAGATTGTTATGCTATATATAAAATGAACCATATCGACGAATTTTCCTATCCCTAAAAAGAAAAAGATGACCCCTTCTTCTATATATTACCAAGGAAAAGTAATCCTTCTTTTATAGGCGAAATTATATTGGATTTTATATGTATATAATTCCTTAATTATATGAGACCAAAAAGAAGAAATGACACGAGGGTTCTATATATAGATAGAGAAAGAAAGAAGAAGAAAATTATGATGTGGAAAAGAAGACAGGAATTGTGTACAATGGCATTGTACAACAATTTAATTTGGAAAAGGGATGTAGCGCAGCTTGGTAGCGCGTTTGTTTTGGGTACAAAATGTCACAGGTTCAAATCCTGTCATCCCTACCTATTACTTCTTTCTTCTTTATAGGCAGTAGCGACGAGATCAATTAAAGTAAAGTGGGTATAACTTGAATTTGTGGAGACTATACGTACGTGAGATACATTAGGAATAGAAAAAGATTTTCTTTTTGAATGAATGAAAGCGCTCTTAGTTCAGTTCGGTAGAACGCGGGTCTCCAAAACCCGATGTCGTAGGTCAAATCCTACAGAGCGTGATTCCATCTATTTTATGTCGAAGCAGAGTAAAATAACTTAACAAAATTGAATTGTAACTCCAATTTCAATTTGACCTCCTCTCTGGTCTGGAGGAGGTCAATCAAAAAAAAAAAATGACTCAATCAAAGATCCAACTGATCCCCACGCCTGTATTGCAAATACGCAGTCACGAATAATCCCGCTAAGTAATAGGAATTAGGCCTAAGACGATTCCAAATAGAAAAACTTCAATCATTTCGATTTGTTCGAGGGGATAAAAAAAGAGGTACGATCTATCCCTAAATAGTACTCTAAATTATCCACGAATCTCAATGACCAAGAAAAGAATTCCTAATTAGTCTGGAAAAGAGTCGTAGAATGCCAGGAATCCCAAAGAAAGATTTTTCTTTTCTGAATTATAATTATTCAGTCAATTCAAAATAAGGCGTATCTTGTTCAAGCCAATAAATAGAGCTGGGGTTATAGTTAAAGCAGCCAGTAGAAAACCAAAATAACTAGTTAAGTAAGCATGAAAGAGTTAAATTCCATTTATTTTTTTTACTACACTACATATGTTGGTAAAGCATTTACCTAGTTATGGAAAATTCATAATTCATCAGTTATTTTAGATAATACTAAAAAACAAGATAGAGTAAGATACAGAAGTGTAAAGAAAGTGGATTCATCAGATGATACATGAGTCCCTAATTCCGAATCAAGAGATTTGTTGTGGAATTTGTCAATTGAGTAAAGTAATAATATTAAGAACTAGATCATCTAACCCCATTGAATGAAAAAAGAAATTCAATTTTCAGGGAAATTTTTGAATAAGAGATAAATAAACAATTGAATTTGAAAAAAAAAACTTCTTTCTATTTTGGATAATTTCTTTTTCAATAGGACCCTCTTTTTGGAGTGAACGATCGAATATTCCCCTATTCCTTCTTATTTTAACTGATTGTATTCCATATGGAATAAGAGGAGAACAAAAGCATTCCACGACCTGCCAAGGGGCTGTTAAAAAAAAAAAAAAAGAAAGCTCTTCCTTGAATTTACTTTATTTTTATTCCTTTTTCGAACTCCAACCAAAGTAGATTCGAAGACGAGTCACTTCAATTATCCTTTTAAGTTCTATTCTATCTTCTGTCTTTCCCTATTTCATCTCGTAAAGTTCCGCGCTCGCAGTTTGGTCAAGAAAGTTAGACCTAATCCAACAAACAATACAAGGATGAATTACGAATTATGAAAGGATAGATTTCACATATACTTGTCCTTGTATTGTGTCAGTATGAGAATATCCTTCCTACATTATTTATCCAAACCTATTGATCATTAACTTAGATTTTCCCAAGATTTTGGCTGCTATTCCGAATTACTCTATTATTCCGAAGCCAATGAAAAGTAAGTAGAACCTACAAAAATGGGGTTTTCTATTGATGCCTTGAATAACATATAGCTTACCTATAGACAAAAAAAAAATAAAAAAGTAATTATGTTTCGGAACCAGGCAAAACCAGATTGCTGTGCCATAGGAAGGATAGCTATACTAATTCGGTATACTCAAAATACACCTTTGTACAAAATTGACAATCTCACAAGGATGAATATCAGTAATTTTCTATTTACTGGTCGATCCCATCTTTTACGGAATCAATTCCTTTTTTGAATGTACAAAAATTTTGGGAGTTCAGCATGTCTGGAAGCACGGGAGAACGTTCTTTTGCTGATATTATTACCAGTATTCGATACTGGGTTATTCATAGCATTACTATACCTTCCCTATTCATTGCGGGTTGGTTATTTGTCAGTACGGGTTTAGCTTATGACGTGTTTGGAAGTCCTAGGCCAAACGAGTATTTCACGGAAAGCCGACAAGGAATTCCGTTAATAACCGACCGTTTTGATTCTTTAGAACAACTCGATGAATTTAGTAGATCCTTTTAGGAGGCCCTCAATGACCATAGATCGAACCTATCCTATTTTTACAGTGCGATGGCTGGCTATTCACGGACTAGCTGTACCTACTGTTTTTTTCTTGGGATCAATATCAGCAATGCAGTTCATCCAACGATAAACAAATTCCAACTATAGAACTATGACACAATCAACCCGAATGAACAAAATGTTGAATGAATCGTACCAGTCTATACTGGGGTTTATTACTCATTTTTGTACTTGCTGTTTTATTTCCAATTACTTCTTCAATTGAGAGAAAGAAAGAGACTAATAAGAATTCTCTTATCCATTTGGAAGGATACCATCCTTATAACTAC
>NW_028260427.1:27500-42859 GCF_056163025.1 Triticum urartu | reverse complement strand
AGTCTAAGTTTCTCGATGAGGATAATTAATTCGGTCGTTGTGGTCGGACTCTATTATGGATTTCTGACTACATTCTCCATAGGTCCCTCTTAGATCTTCTTTCTCCAATCTTGGATTAGGGAAGAAGGAGATATTCGCGACTACTGGCGATTTCATTATGGGGCAGCTCATGATCTTCATATCGATCTATTATCCACCTCTGTATCTATTCTTTCTTAGCTAAACAGGTGGAAGATCTATCCAATTTGGTTATATTATATCATGGACTCGAAAAACGGATCTGAATTTGACTGAAATGCACGATCTTCACAGGTATCACTTTTCACGATACCTAAAAGGTGGAATAGCGATTTTCGAACCATTTCCTATAAGAGAATGGTTTCCATTACTTTGAGAAATGGATTCTTATATCAAACTATAGCTATTGCATTAAAGAAGAAAAGAAACTAATAGAAGTCGAAGACGCGGAATGATAGTGAATAGAGAGAAAGATTCTTCTGATTTTCTTGTTTCTATCTACTAGACGCCGTAGAGAATTGAGAATTTTCATGTCTTTCAATTCTCGTACTCGTAATTGGAAAGTTATGGAAGGAGACCCATCATTTTGCAATGAAAACAACATATAAAACTCTGGACAATTTCGAAATCAGGCCAAGCGTCTTAATACATATGCAAAAAAATTCATTATTGGCCCACCATTGATTAGAAGATTTAGCTTGTATGAATCGCTATTGGTTTGATACGAATAATGACAATCGTTTCAGTATGTTAAGGATACAGATGTATCCACAATTCATTTAGAGTTACTTAATAGTCTATTTCTTATACCATATCTCTATCCCGTGAAATTCTCGAGCCAAAAGATGGATGCATATGCTGTGTTTCATTTTGCTAAATGATATCAATTAAATGGTGTATCAATTCCATAAATTGCATATAGCAATAAATAAATCAGCAAAATTCTTTCTAATATTTTAGATAGAAGAAACATTTCTTCTATCTAAAATATTAGAAAGAATGTACCCTTCTATCCAAATCCAATTTGCATCGATAAAATAAATCCAAATTCCAGTAGTAGATGAATAATTGCAAATTTGTGTGTGTACGAGATTAGAATAACTTCAAAATAACTGACATAATTTTGTATTTTTCCTGATCAGAAAAATACATGAAAAAGAAAGGAGGTAGAAAAATTTTTGGATTTATGGTTAAAGAAGAAAAAGAAGAAAACAGGGGTTCTGTTGAATTTCAAGTATTCAGTTTCACCAATAAGATACGGAGACTTGCTTCACATTTGGAATTACACAAAAAAGATTTTTCATCGGAAAGAGGTCTACGAAGACTTTTGGGAAAACGTCGACGTTTGCTGGCTTATTTGGCAAAGAAAAATAGAGTACGTTATAAGAAATTAATCGGTCAGTTGAATATTCGGGAGCAGTAATTTAATCGTTCAAATTTTTTTCTTGTTTTATTATTTTTTTAGTAGTCTTATAGTAGTCTTAGATTTTTCATTTTGATGAGCCTCGCTTTGAGGAATTCATGGAATAATCCATTTTCATGGAATAATGAATTAAGGAAGAAAGGATATGAGTCTACCGCTTACAAGAAAAGATCTCATGATAGTCAATATGGGCCCTCAACACCCATCAATGCATGGTGTTCTTCGACTGATCGTTACTCTCGATGGTGAGGATGTTATTGATTGTGAACCCATATTAGGGTATTTACACAGAGGAATGGAAAAAATCGCGGAAAACCGAACTATTATACAATACTTACCTTATGTAACAAGGATATAGAGAGATTGTAGAAAGGGGATAGGATAGTTATTTTTGCAAGAGACTTGTTGTAAATTCCTTAACTTAAGAAAGAAAAAAGAATAAAAACACAGATACATAACATAAAAAAAAGAATAAATAAGACGAGATTCGACCTCCCCCTACATATTTAATTTCCTCTCCTATACAAAAACTAGCAAGACCCACTCCATTGGTAATTCCATCAATAACACCCTTATCAAAAAACTCCGTGAGTTCGGTTAACCCTCTTATACCGAGGGTAAAGACCCTAGTATAGAAAATATCTATATAACCACGATTATATGACCAACTGTATATATTTTTTTTTACTTGATCTAAAAATTCTTTTTTAGGATTTCCTTTGTAAAAAGAGTTTATTAAATCCAAATTCTGAAAAAAAGAATAAGCGGATCCATAGAAGATATATGCTATGAATAAACCAAAGATAGCTAGACTTACAGAAGAAATTGCATTAGTAATAAATTCATATGAATTTACAAAAGAATTAGAACTTTCCTGGGTAAAGTTTATTGAGGGAGTTAACCACTTTGATAATATGGTTAACTCTGCTATTCCATTACCAATTCCTCCATTATCAAAAGAGATTCCTATGAATCCAATGAACAAAGTGAAAAGTAGTAATATAAGAAGAGGAAATAACATAGTATTTCCCGTTTCATGCGGATAGGCAAAAGTTTTTTTAGCCCCAAAAGACGTAGTAAAGGATCCTATCCTATTTCTTGTATTACCTTGAATTTTTGGTATATTTTGTGAAAAAAAAGAAACTCCACTCTTCGTTGTTGATAAAACGAAATCCCTATTCACTCCTTTGGGTATCCTTTTTCCCCATAAGGATATTGAATACAAGGAACTCTCTTTAGTGCTACTGTAATTTTGAAAATGAACACGCAAATACCCATCAAATGTAAGTAAATATATCCGAAACATATAAAAGGCAGTTAATCCTGCAGTAAAGGAGGCTATTATTCCAAAAAAGGGCGAATACAACCAACTATTACTAAGGATTTCATCTTTGGACCAGAAGCAAGCAAGAGGTGGAATACCACAAAGAGAAAGTGTACCCCATAAAAAAGTAGTTCTTGTGATTGGAATGTATTTTCTTAAACCGCCCATAAGAACCATATTTTGACTTTTATCTGGTGAATATCCAACAAGAGGTTCCATTGAATGAATAACGGATCCGGATCCCAAGAACAATAAAGCTTTTGAATAAGCATGAGTGATCAAATGGAATAAAGCAGCTTGATAAGAACCTATACCTAGAGCTAACATCATATAACCCAATTGAGACATTGTAGAATAGGCTAAGCTTCTTTTAATATCTCTCTGAGCAAGAGCTAAAGTAGCTCCTAAGAATAGTGTTATTGTACCTACTAAAGAAATAAAACTCATTATCAAAGGTAAAGATATGAAAAGAGGAAGAAGTCGAGCTAGAAGAAAAATTCCCGCAGCAACCATAGTTGCTGCGTGTATAAGAGCCGAAATAGGAGTGGGCCCTTCCATAGCATCGGGTAACCATACGTGAAGAGGGAATTGTGCGGATTTCGCAACTGCACCAAGGAATAATAAAAAAGCACACAAAGTAGTAAGTAAAGAGTTAATTCCATTATTAGGAATCCAGTTATTAGCTATTTTGAACAAATCCCTAAACTCTAAACTACCTGTTATCCAAAAAAAACCTAAAATTCCTAATAATAGACCAAAATCCCCTACACGATTAGTTACAAAAGCTTTTTGACAAGCACTCGCTGCGATTGGTCGTGTAAACCAAAAGCCTATCAATAAATAAGAACACATTCCCACGAGTTCCCAAAAAAAATAAATTTGTATCAAATTGGAGCTAGTAACCAATCCCAACATGGAAGTATTGAAAAAACTTATATAAACAAAAAATCTCAAATATCCTTCATCGTGAGACATATAACCATCACTATAAATAAGAACCAGGATTCCTACAGTAGTAATTAGTATTAACATAATAGAAGTAAGTGGGTCAATCAAGTATCCAAATTCTAAAGAAAAATCATTATTGACGGTCCAAGACCATAGATATTGATAGATCGAACTTCCATTTATTTGTTGAATAGACAGTTGAACTGAGAATACCATAGCTATACTTAAGAGTAAAACACTAGGAAAAGCCCATATGCGACGAAGATTTTTTGTTGCTGTCGGAATAAGAATAAGGCCAAATCCCATTGACATAATAACTGGAAGTGGGAGAAGAGGGATTACCCATGCATATTGATATGTATGTTCCATAAGAAAAGAAATTGCAATTTTTACTTCAATTTTTACTTCAATTTTTCTATAAAATTGTTTCCGATTCACCAAACCAATTCTTATCTCTTTCTGAAAGAATAAATAAAAAGAATAAGAAAAAATACTGAAATTCTTAATTTTTCCAAAATTTATCTCATTGAAATAATTAAAAATTAAGAATGGGTTTAGTTGGTTAAATTAAAAAAGTTAATAAAATAACTAGGTAACGAAGTTATTTTATTAACTAAATAAAGATATTTATAAAAATAAAAAAAAAAAAGTGGAATCATTTTACTTTCTATTCATAATTCATTTTTATATTTCTTTAAAACAAAGATGAAACAGCTCTCTTGTTCCATAATTAACTGATTGAGTGAATTCCAATGAAAACCTATGTTTATAAGAAATTATCGAATAGTCCTTACTTCATATAGAACTAAAATTCTAATGACTATAAATTACCTAAGTTTTAGAATGTCTTGTTTAAGAGACTCAGTATTTTTTGTTTTGATTGGAATTCCTTTCCTTTATGGAATACCATTCTGAACTTAATTAACTATTTTCATTTTCCCTTCTTTTTATCCCCCCGTCTTATCTTATATGGGGGATAGGCTTCCATACCATATATCTATATATGGAGTATACTTGATATATAAATAGATATAAATAGATTTAAATGAGAAACCCTTCTATATATTCTATATTATTAAAAAAAAAGTATAAAATATATAAAGAAAAAATGTTAAAAAATTCTTGTTGTCTTATCCGCATTAGACAAAATGAAGTAAAAAATAATTCAAAATTTAAGTATCTTTCAGTATCTAAGTATAAATACTAATAAAAAGAAGAAAGAAGGATTGATTTGCAGCAATAGATGTCTTTCACATACAACTAGAAAAAAGTAATTTCCTTTTTGAATGGCAGTTCCAAAAAAACGTACTTCAATGTCAAAAAAGCGTATTCGTAAAAATATTTGGAAGAAAAAGACTTATTTTTCCATAGTACAATCTTATTCTTTAGTAAAATCAAGATCATTTTCGAGCGGTAATGAGCATCCAAAACCAAAGGGTTTTTCTGGGCAACAAACAAATAATAAGATTTTGGAATAATATGAATTGACTTATCAAAAAAGAATTCCAATTATTTAATAATTTGGATTCTTCTTTGAATGTACTTTTATGTGTCGAATTACTCGGTACAATATTCTTAGAACAAAAAACCCCTCTTATCTTATATATACAAGAAAAAAAAAGTTTTGTTTGGTATACTGTGTGCTAAGTATTCTTTTCCTATCAATGAACTTTTCATAATTTTCCTAATAGAATCCTCATATTCTATTAGGAAAATTATGAAAAGTGGAGTATTCTTACAATAGGACTTACAACTTCCACCTATCTTCTCCAAAATCATAAGGTTAGTAAATCTTATTAATAAGAGCATAAAGACTTTCATTCTAGAAATTTTTAAAAAATCCAAAAAGCCTTTTCTATTTATCCATTTTATTTTAATTTCATCATTAAATAGAAACCCTTTTGGATTTTTTTCATTGTATTGAAAGAATTTTCAAAATGTAAAGGGGAAATTAATTAGAAAAAATTAGTTCTATAATTGCAAGTTAGAAAAAAGAAGTTCCAACTCTTTCAAGCAGTGTTTGTGTTTCTATTGGGCAAAGCAAGAGTTTATTGTAAAAAAAAAAAATGGAAACGATACTACCAAACGAAGTCTATTTTAATGAAAACTCTAATGTTCCTAAATTTTATGGACTTTCCCAATATCGACGATTCCCAAGATAATAGCTATTATTCTTTTAAGTTACCTATTATTTGAAGTTAGCCGCCATGGTGAAATTGGTAGACACGCTGCTCTTAGGAAGCAGTGCTCAAGCATCTCGGTTCGAATCCGAGTGGCGGCATTCTTGAAAAAGAATACAATAGATTAGAAATCAATTCGAAATTTACAATTTTGTAATGGGACCTTCCCCTTATGCTATTTGCAACTTTAGAACATATACTAACTCATATCTCTTTCTCAACGATTTCAATTGTGATTACGATTCATTTTATAACCTTATTAGTTCGTGAACTTGGAGGATTACGCGATTCGTCAGAAAAAGGAATGATAGTTACTTTTTTCTCTATAACAGGATTCTTAGTTTCTCGTTGGGCTTCCTCGGGACATTTTCCATTAAGTAATTTATATGAGTCATTGATCTTCCTTTCATGGGCCCTGTATATTCTTCATACCATTCCTAAAATACAGAACTCTAAAAATGATTTAAGCACAATAACTACGCCAAGTACTATTTTAACGCAAGGCTTTGCCACATCGGGTCTTTTAACTGAAATGCATCAATCCACGATACTAGTACCTGCTCTACAATCTCAGTGGTTAATGATGCATGTCAGTATGATGTTATTAAGCTATGCAACTCTTTTGTGCGGATCCTTATTATCTGCCGCTATTCTAATCATTAGATTTCGAAATAATTTCCATTTCTTTTCTAAAAAGAAAAAAAATGTTTTAAATAAAACATTTTTCTTTAGTGATATTAAATATTTTTATGCAAAAAGAAGTGCTTTAAAAAGAACCTCTGTCCCTTCATTTCCAAATTATTACAAATATCAATTAACGGAGCGTTTGGATTCTTGGAGTTATCGTGTCATTAGCCTAGGATTTACCCTTTTAACCGTAGGTATTCTTTGTGGAGCAGTATGGGCTAATGAGGCCTGGGGATCCTATTGGAATTGGGATCCTAAGGAAACTTGGGCATTTATTACTTGGACCATATTCGCAATTTATTTACATAGTAGAACAAATCCAAATTGGAAGGGTACGAATTCTGCACTTATAGCTTTGATAGGATTTCTTATAATTTGGATTTGTTATTTTGGTATAAATCTATTAGGAATAGGCTTACATAGTTATGGTTCGTTTACATTAACACCTAAATGATTACATAAAATAAAACCTTCATGAAATGAAGGTTTTTACTTTTATGTTTTATTTGAGAACCCCTTGAACGCCTTATCAAAGGGTTCTCAAAAATTCGAGATAGATCTAATTATACTTTTTTACTTATTTCTGCATTATATACTTTTTTACTTATTTCTGCATTAATAGAGCAGACGAGTAAAAAAAAGCAAACCTATTTAGGATAATAATTGGATAAGAGAGCCTCTACCCTGTCAACGGATAGGGAGAGAACAAAATCTGGATAAATACCAATTCCTATTACTGGTAAAAAGATACAGATTAAAATAAAGAGTTCTCGTGGTCCAGAATCCACAAAATTTGCGTTTGGAACATTAAATAGCTTGTATCCATAGAACATCTGGCGTAACATAGATAATAAATAAATAGGAGTTAATATCATTCCAATTGCCATTACAAAAGTAATTAGTGTTTTTGGCATTAACAGAAATTTTGGACTAGTAATTAGTCCAAAAAATACTACTAATTCTGCGACAAAACCACTCATTCCTGGTAAGGCAAGAGAAGCCATTGAAAAGCTACTAAACATGGTAAAAATTTTAGGCATTGGGATAGATATTCCCCCCAGTTCTTCGAGATAAACAAGACGCATTCTATCAGAAGCGGTTCCTGCCAAGAAAAAAAGTGTAGCACCAATAAATCCATGGGATAATATTTGTAAAATAGCTCCATTGAGTCCAATGTTGGTTATGGAACCAATTCCTATAATTATGAAACCCATGTGAGATACAGAGGAATAAGCTATTCTTTTTTTGAAATTTCGTTGACCAAGAGAAGTTGAAGCTGCATAGATTATTTGGATCGCTCCTATTATTACTAACCAGGGCGAAAATAGATAATGAGCATGAGGTAACAATTCCATGTTGATCCGAATCAATCCATATGCTCCCATCTTTAATAATATTCCCGCTAAAAGCATACATGTACTATAATGTGCTTCCCCATGGGTATCTGGTAACCACGTATGTAGGGGTATAATCGGCAATTTGACAGCATAAGCAATAAGGAAGCCAAAATATAAAAGTATTTCCAAGGTTGCAGGGTATGATTGATTAATTAATCTTTCCAAATCTAATCCTGGTTCGTTGGAACCATATAAGCCCATACCCAGAACTCCGATTAAGAAAAAAATGGAACCGCCTGCAGTATACAAAATAAACTTTGTAGCTGAATATAGACGCCTCTTCCCCCCCCACATGGATAAAAGTAAGTAAACAGGAATTAATTCTAACTCCCACATGATAAAAAAAAGTAAAAGGTCTCGCGAAGAAAATAATCCTATTTGACCACTATACATTGCGAGCATCAGGAAATAGAATAATCGCGAATTCCGTGTAATTGGCCAAGCTGCTAAAGTAGCTAAAGTAGTGATAAATCCTGTCAATAAAATAGATCCTAATGAAAGTCCATCGATTCCCAATCTCCAGTGGAAATCGAAGACATCTATCCATTTATAATCCTCCTTTAATTGGATTAAGGGATCCTCCAGTTGGAAATGATAACAGAACGCATAAGTCATTAGAAGGAATTCTAATAAACAAATAGATATAGTATACCACCTAACGACTTTGTTTCCCTTATGAGGTAAAAAGAAAATTAATGAACCTGCAAATATCGGCAAAACAACAAGTATTGTTAACCAAGGAAAATAACTCATGATAAAGTGATAAAGACAAGATACGTTTTGACCAGAAAAGCCCGTGCTCGATTATTTCGAGCACAGGCTTCTTCGGTAAAGAGGAATCAGACGATTCGAGTGAAGTTTTTTGTAACGTATCAATAAGATAGAGCCATGCTACGTGTTGTTTCAGGCCCTAAATAAACGCGGACACTTAAAAAATCTGTCGGGCAGGCAGATTCACATCTCTTACAACCCACACAATCTTCGGTTCTCGGCGCGGAAGCAATTTGCTTGGCTTTACATCCATCCCAGGGTATCATTTCTAATACATCTGTTGGACAAGCTCGTACACATTGAGTGCATCCTATACATGTATCGTAAATTTTTACGGAATGTGACATTGGATCTATAAATTTTTCTTTTCAACATAAAATTTTTCGATCTGGTAAAAATGAAATTAGTACTATAATGAGTCATATGTATTGTAGACACCAGACGAAGCAATGGTTTATCCAAACTTCAAAAAAAAAAATCTATTTTTTAATCTGTTTGTGAGAAAGCTGTGAAGAGAGCCAAGAGACTTTAATTTTGGATTTCAACAATAAATAAGAAATAAGAAAGAATTTTACGAATTGTACAGACGAATTCGAATTAGCCAATAAATTGGCTATCGTCTTTTCAATATAAATTATTGCAATATTCAAATTGCAATATCAATGAATTACAAATACAAAAATTCATTTAAGTGAAAAAGAATACTATGCAATAATCTACTAAAAAAAATGGATATTCTCAAATAATACTAAGAAAATAGTATTGATTTCTATTTATTTTAATATGTGCGCCTTTGTTTAGAGGATTCTATGTCTAATTATTCAAAAGTCTAATTATTCAATAAATTAGATTGATTGATACGAGTGGATTTCCTATTACGATGGATGGAAGAAAGAATGGATAGTCCAATAGCGGCTTCAGCAGCTGCAAGGGCTATAACAAAAATTGCGAAAATATCTCCTTTTAATTGGCGACTATCAAATAGATCAGAAAATGTTACGAGATTTAGATTAATTGAATTCAGTATAAGTTCAAGACATATTAGAGCTCTAACCATGTTTCGGCTTGTGATCAATCCATAGATACCAATCGAAAATAAATAGACACTCAAAAAAAGTACATGCTCAAACATCATTAACTAACTCCTTATCAATCTCGATTCATTTCAATATGAGGGCAAGAATTGAACCGATTCAATTAATTACAATAGAACAATTACACAACAAAAGAAAAAAAAAAAAAAAAAAAAGGAGGTATTTGTTGGCAGTAGATGGATTTTACTAAATCAAAATTGTGATTCTTTAGTTATTTATTTTAGATTTGCAATTCTTATAATTTGTACTTTTTCTAAGTTTTCTTATTGCCGAGCCATAGTAATTGCACCTATTAAAGAAACTAGAAGAATTATGGAAATGAGTTCAAACGGAAGATAAAAATCGGTTGCTAAATGAATTCCAATTTGTTGAACATTATTTATGAGACCCTGTTCTACTATTTGGTTTGATCTTGTAGTCCAAAGAATTCCATACCACGACGTATCTGGGATAGTAGTCATTAGTGAAAAAACAATAGTTATACAAACGAGTGAAGTGAACCCATCTCCAATAGTCCAATAATTCTTATCTTTAGACCATTCTGAGCCATTTACGAACATTACAGCGAATATGATCAAGACATTTATGGCTCCCACATAAATAAGAAGTTGTGCGACAGCTACAAAGTAGGAATTTAATAAAAAATAGAATAAGGATATACAAACAAGAACTAATCCCAGCGAAAAGGCAGAATAAATGGGGTTGGTAAGTAATACTACTCCTAGACCCCCTAGTAGAAGAACAAATCCCCCAAATAGCATAAGAATCTCATGTATTGGTCCAGGTAAATCCATTATGGATAAAAAGAAATTAATAGTATAAAATTTTTCATGAACTGACTAAAACTAAAGGATTCAAGGAAGGAAAAAAGGATTAGGGTATTTTTTTGTGTATAAACTTATAGTTATAAATTATATTATATCACGAAAATCTAGTCTGATTTAAAATAAGAAATAATTTCCAATAAGCAGTAGTTTTTCGTTTTTCTTTATAGTTTAATTTTAAAGTTTAATAAAGAATTATTAGATTTTTATAACAGAAAGACAAAATCAAAGTTTAGTAATCAGTAATCGTTCTTGAATTCGAAGATTTTTCTTTGTTTATTTTACTTTCAGACGAATTCCTAATTGTTTGAATTGTGTAATCTCCCATTATGGAGATTGGTAACCGACTTAAAGCAATTTGATTGTAATTCAATTCATGACGATCATAGGTAGAAAGTTCATATTCTTCAGTCATTGATAAACAGCTTGTTGGACAGTACTCAACACAATTGCCACAAAATATACAAACTCCGAAATCAATACTATAATTAAGCAATTGTTTTCTTTTAATATCCTTTTCAAATCTCCAATCCACAACGGGTAAATCTATCGGACATACGCGAACACATACTTCACAAGCAATACATTTATCAAATTCAAAGTGGATTCGCCCTCGGAAACGCTCTGGTGTAATTGATTTTTCATAAGGGTAGTGAATCGTTATAGGTAAACGATTTGTGTGGGATAAGGTAGTTATGAAACTTTGACCTATGTACCTTGTAGCACGTATTGTTTGTTGACCATAACTCATGAACCCAGTTACCATAGGGAACATATTCATTCTAAATATCTATGAAAAAGATATGTTTCTTTCTCTTGTTTGAGAGAGCTTTTGTGTTGAAAATATTCTTACTATTATTGTATTATCTTATTTATAGTGAAACAAGTTGAGAAGAGGTTGTTAATAAGAGATTGCCCAGGGAAATAGGTAAAAGAAATTTCCATCCAAGATTTAATAACTGATCCATTCTCATCCTCGGTAAAGTCCATCTTATTGTGATAGAAATGAAGAGAAATAAATAAGCTTTAGTTAATGTAATAAATATACCCATTGTCATTTCCAAAATTCCAACTGCTTTATTCATTTGGAAAAAATCAAAAAAGGATATATAGGGAATAGATAAATTCCACCCGCCCAAGTAGAGAACTGTTACAAATAAAGAAGAAACTAATAAATTTAGGTAAGAAACAAGATAAAATAAACCATATTTGATACCGGAATATTCAGTTTGGTAACCTGCTACTAATTCTTCCTCCGCTTCTGGTAAATCAAAGGGTAATCTTTCACATTCTGCCAAAGAAGAAATTAAAAAAACCAGAAAACCTATAGGCTGACGCCAAATATTCCATCCAAAAAAACCGTATTTTGACTGTGCTTCAACTATATCAACTGTACTTGAACTGTTAGATAATCATAGTCGGTGATAACATCACAGTTCCCACCGCTATTTCAAAACCGTACATGAAACCTTAGCTTCATACGGCTTCTCTATGATCAGAAAAAGGAAAGGACTGTTTTGTTCCTAGCCCCGGGGGCGTAGATAGAATTAGATAAAATAAAATAGATTTGAAAGTCCTAAATTAGACCAAAGGAATTCCGTCTGCTAGAATAAGAAAAAGCGCTTCCGAATTGATCTCATCCTTTATAATATAATGAAAATTTTTCTTTGTTCAGTAATAACTTAATCTTGGAATAAAACACTTGTTACTTGTTATAGGAATTCAATTAATAAATGGAAAGAGTTGGGTATTAGTTCATGAGCAATTCTGCATGAATATGGATAGAGGAAGGAAATAATGAAAATTTTTTCTAGTGCACTCCATATCTTTTTTACTATTCTTCTTTCCCCAGGGAGGGGGTATTTAAAAAGAAAAAATGGATAAAGGGTTAATTCGTTCTTGATAGCCATTTCCTTAACAAGTGAATGGGAACATACTCTGGATCGGAATCCGAAGAAAGTACTACTTGATAATTTCTACAAATTGCAAGTCCTTATTATGATTCCTTTTATGGGCAAAAATCTCTAATGTTTTAGATTTTCCATTACTAATCCTTTATGTACTTTAGTGTTCCTAACCCTTCACTAACTTTTGGTGGATTCTTCTTATGGATTATTAAGTTATAGTAATAACTAGGAGTATTCTAGTAATGGAATTCCATATCGTGAATCCTTTATTCTTGGCCGCTTCAAGATATGATGACTAATTAAAAAATATCAACCTTGGGATAAAGAGTTTACACTGCTTATGTTTACTTCCACTTTTTTCTTGTACGTAGGAAATGAGATTTTTTCTTTTTACTACAAATTTATAAGCTGTTTTGTTTCACTCATATAGCTATCTAGTTTAACTTACCAACCCAAATACTAAATAAGAAAAGGAATATAAATAGTTAATGGATTTTATAGGAAAAAGATCTATTTTAACGAATCACACGTAGAGATATTGCTAGCACACAAAAAGTTAATGGTATTTCATAACTAATGGATTGAGCAGCAGCTCGTAGACCGCCTGAAAAAGAATATTTATTATTTGAGCTATATCCTGCCATAAGAAGACCAATAGGAGCTATACTTGAAATGGCAATCCATAAAAAAACACCAATACTAAGATCGGCTAAAACAAAATGATATCCCAAAGGGATAACTAAAAAACTTAATAAAACTGATATGACTGCTATAGAGGGTCCAATGCTAAATAAAGAAATATCTCCTCGGGATGGCAGAATATCTTCTTTAAAAAGTAGCTTAGTCCCATCTGCTATAGCTTGAAGCAGGCCCAGGGGGCCAGCATATTCAGGACCAATACGTTGTTGTATCGACGCAGATATTTCTCTTTCTAACCACACAATTACGAGTACCTCTATTGTTATTCCCAAAAGGAGGGTCAAAATGGGTAGAATCGATATCAGTCCATAGACTTCTTTTAATAATTCCAATTTCGAAAAAGAATTGATAGTTTCTACCTCTACCCTATCTATTATCATTTCAACGATCAACTTCCCCCATAATGATATCTATACTACCTAATATCGTCATGATATCAGCCAATTTCATTTTTTTAACTAGCTGAGGAAGAATTTGCAAATTAATAAACCCGGGTGGACGGATTTTCCATCTCCAGGGGAAAAGGCTATCATCTCCTACTAGATAAATCCCTAATTCACCTTTTGGGGCTTCTACTCTTACATAAAGCTCTTGTCTTGACAATTCAAAATTGGGCGAAGGTTTTTTACCAAGAAATTTATACTCAAAATCATTCCATTCAGAATTATTTTCTTTCTTAAAGCGTCGGACTTCTAAATTTTCATAAGGTCCTCCAGGAATTTTTTCTACAGCTTGTTGAATTATTTTGATGGATTCCCTCATTTCACCAATTCGTACTAAATAGCGAGCTAACGAATCCCCTTCTTTTTGCCATTGGACTTTCCAATCAAATTGGTTGTAAGACTCATAAGGATCTACTTTACGAAGATCCCATTGTATTCCAGAAGCTCGTAACATCGGTCCCGATAAGCCCCAATTTACTGCTTCTTCTCCGCTAATAAAACCTACTCCTTCAACTCGCTCTAAAAAAATTGGATTCTGTGTAATAAGTTGTTGATATTCAACAACTCCGCGTAAAAAATAATCACAGAAATCTAAACATTTATCGATCCATCCATAAGGTAGATCGGCGGCTACTCCTCCGATGCGAAAGTAATTGTGCATCATTCGCATACCTGTAGCAGCTTCAAATAGATCATATATTAATTCTCTCTCTCTAAAAATATAGAAAAAAGGAGTCTGTGCGCCGAGATCCGCCATAAAAGGTCCAAGCCATAGCAAGTGAGAAGCTATCCGGCTTAATTCTAACATAATTACCCTAATATAGCTGGCTCTTTGTGGTATTTGAATATTCTCCAAGAATTCTGGTGCATTTACTGTTATTGCTTCTGTAAACATAGTAGCTAAATAATCCCACCTTGTTACATAAGGTAAGTATTGTATAATAGTTCGGTTTTCCGCGATTTTTTCCATTCCTCTGTGTAAATACCCTAATATGGGTTCACAATCAATAACATCCTCACCATCGAGAGTAACGATCAGTCGAAGAACACCATGCATTGATGGGTGTTGAGGGCCCATATTGACTATCATGAGATCTTTTCTTGTAAGCGGTAGACTCATATCCTTTCTTCCTTAATTCATTATTCCATGAAAATGGATTATTCCATGAATTCCTCAAAGCGAGGCTCATCAAAATGAAAAATCTAAGACTACTATAAGACTACTAAAAAAATAATAAAACAAGAAAAAAATTTGAACGATTAAATTACTGCTCCCGAATATTCAACTGACCGATTAATTTCTTATAACGTACTCTATTTTTCTTTGCCAAATAAGCCAGCAAACGTCGACGTTTTCCCAAAAGTCTTCGTAGACCTCTTTCCGATGAAAAATCTTTTTTGTGTAATTCCAAATGTGAAGCAAGTCTCCGTATCTTATTGGTGAAACTGAATACTTGAAATTCAACAGAACCCCTGTTTTCTTCTTTTTCTTCTTTAACCATAAATCCAAAAATTTTTCTACCTCCTTTCTTTTTCATGTATTTTTCTGATCAGGAAAAATACAAAATTATGTCAGTTATTTTGAAGTTATTCTAATCTCGTACACACACAAATTTGCAATTATTCATCTACTACTGGAATTTG
>NW_028260427.1:0-10000 GCF_056163025.1 Triticum urartu | reverse complement strand
CTAGTGCACTGGAACTCGTGGTTATGGACCCGAATCCTTTAGTATGGAACATTGTCTTTTCCAAGTAAAAACCCCTAGTATATGAAAGAATGAAAAGGTGCTTTCGTTCTTGTGGAATAAGAAGCCCTCGTACCTTAATGAAAGGAAAATCGTAATTTTTCGTTAGGTATTTGACCAAATAGGATCGTCCAGTTCCTACAGAACCTATCACTAAAATACCCGATAGGGCTAAGCGGAACGAAAAGGGTTTTCCATGAGATGGTAAATGAAAACGATTAGTCCCACACGAGGTTTGGGAATAAGTGATTGTCTGATAATGAGCAAGGAATATACGTCTTTCTGCTAAAGAGGATCTATTAAACTCATAATTCATTAGATCCTTGTTATCAATGCCAACTAGGTATCATAAGTAAATGGATCCCGGTTGTTCAATCCTTTGATAACCAAGGTCATTCTTTGCTAAAGAGAAATGATCACTATGAGTCAGACTCAATAGAATTGGATCCATTCCAAATAGCGAGAATTAGGATTCTTGATCCCTCTCAATCTCTCTTTCAATTCGAGGATCCAGAGAGGTGTTTTCATAGTCATCTCCGAATATTTGCCATCTCGGAATATTTTCGATTTCATTTTTCTATGATATGTCTTTCTATATGAAAATTGGTTATTTACGATGTACGATGATCCCTGTTAAGCATCCATGGCTGAATGGTTAAAGCGCCCAACTCATAATTGGTAAATTTGCGGGTTCAATTCCTGCTGGATGCACACGAACGGGAACATTCCATAAGTCTATTGGAACTGGCTCTCTATCCATGGAATCTCATCCATCATCCATACATAACGAATTGGTATGGTATATTCATACCATAACATAAGAACAATAAGAACTCGAATTCTTATCGATACTGGAACTCAGAGCATAGGAGGGAAAGTCGATTTATGGATGGAATCAAATACGCAGTATTTACAGAAAAAAGTCTTCGTTTATTGGGAAAGAATCAATATACTTTTAATGTCGAATCGGGATTCACTAAGACAGAAATAAAGCATTGGGTCGAACTCTTCTTTGGTGTTAAGGTGGTAGCTGTGAATAGCCATCGACTACCTGGAAAAGGTAGAAGAATAGGACCTATTCTGGGCCATACAATGCATTACAGACGTATGATCATTACCCTTCAACCGGGTTATTCTATTCCACTTCTAGATAGAGAAAAAAACTAAAGGAGAATACTTAATAATACGGCGAAACATTTATACAAAACACCTATCCCGAGCACACGCAAGGGAACCGTAGACAGGCAAGTGAAATCCAATCCACGAAATAATTTGATCCATGGACGGCACCGTTGTGGTAAAGGTCGTAATTCCAGAGGAATCATTACCGCAAGGCATAGAGGGGGAGGTCATAAGCGCCTATACCGTAAAATAGATTTTCGACGGAATCAAAAAGACATATCTGGTAGAATCGTAACCATAGAATACGACCCTAATCGAAATGCATACATTTGTCTCATACACTATGGGGATGGTGAGAAGAGATATATTTTACATCCCAGAGGGGCTATAATTGGAGATACTATTGTTTCTGGTACAAAAGTTCCTATATCAATGGGAAATGCCCTACCTTTGAGTGCGGTTTGAACTATTGATTTACGTAATTGGAAGTAACCAATTAGGTTTACGACGAAACCTAGAAATCGATCACTGATCCAATTTGACTACCTCTACGGGATAGACCTCAACAGAAAACTGTTGAGTAACGGCAGCAAGTGATTGAGTTCAGTAGTTCCTCATAGAAAATTATTGGCTCTAGAGATATGGTAATATGGAGAAGACAAAATTGTTTGAAGCACGCACAGAACCGGAAGCGCCCCTTGTTTCAAAGAGAGGAGGACGGGTTATTCACATTTAATTTGATGGTCAGAGGCAAATTGAAAGCTAAGCAGTGGTAATTAAGACCCCCGGGGGAAAATAGGGATGTCTCCTACGTTACCCATAATATGTGGAAGTATCGACGTAATTTCATAGAGTCATTCGATCTGAATGCTACATGAAGAACATAAGCCAGATGACGGAACGCAGAGACCTAGGATGTAGAAGATCATAACATGAGCGATTCGGCAGATTTGGATTCCTTTCCTATATATCCACTCATGTGGTACTTCATCATATGATTCATATAAGATCCATCTGTCTAGAGATCGTCATATACATCTAGAAAGCCGTATGCTTTGGAAGAAGCTTGTACAGTTTGGGAAGGGGTTTTTTGAGAGAAAAGAAGAATCTACTTCAACCGATATGCCCTTAGGCACGGCCATGCATAACATAGAAATCACACGTGGAAGGGGTGGGCAATTAGCTAGAGCAGCAGGTGCTGTAGCGAAACTCATTGCAAAAGAGGGTAAATCGGCCACTTTAAGATTACCATCTGGGGAGGTCCGTTTAGTATCCCAAAACTGCTTAGCAACAGTCGGACAAGTGGGTAATGTTGGGGTGAACCAAAAAAGTTTGGGTAGAGCCGGATCTAAGTGTTGGCTAGGTAAACGCCCCGTAGTAAGAGGGGTAGTTATGAACCCTGTGGACCACCCCCATGGGGGCGGTGAAGGGAAAGCTCCCATTGGTAGAAAAAAACCCACAACCCCTTGGGGTTATCCTGCGCTTGGAAGAAGAACTAGGAAAAGGAAAAAATATAGCGATAGTTTTATTCTTCGTCGCCGTAAGTAAATACGTAACTAGGAATATGGAAAATTGCATTTTTGGAATTTGCAATAATGCGATGGGCGAACGACGGGAATTGAACCCGCGCATGGTGGATTCACAATCCACTGCCTTGATCCACTTGGCTACATCCGCCCCTTATCCAGCTAAAGGATTTTTTTCTTTTTTCCATTGATCATTATTCTATTTATTCTGACCTCCGTACTTCGATCGAGATATTGGACATAGAATGCCACTCTTTAAAAAGGAAAAAAGGAGTAATCAGCTGTGACACGAAAAAAAACGAATCCTTTTGTAGCTCATCATTTATTGGCAAAGATAGAAAAGGTCAATATGAAGGAGGAGAAAGAAACAATAGTAACGTGGTCCCGGGCATCTAGCATTCTACCCACAATGGTTGGCCATACAATCGCGATTCATAATGGAAAGGAACATATACCTATTTACATAACAAATCCTATGGTAGGTCGCAAATTGGGGGAATTCGTGCCTACTCGGCATTTCACGAGTTATGAAAATGCAAGAAAGGATACTAAATCTCGTCGTTAACTGAATTCTGAATAGAAAGATTAAGAAGAAAAAAAGATTCAAAATAAAGACAGAAATACCCAATATCTTGCTAGAACAAGATATTGGGTATTTCTGTCTTCAAAAATTCTTATATGTTAGCAGAAAAACCTTATCCATTAATAGATGGAACTTCAACAGCAGCTAAGTCTAGAGGGAAGTTGTGAGCATTACGTTCGTGCATTACTTCCATACCAAGGTTAGCACGGTTGATGATATCAGCCCAAGTATTAATAACGCGACCTTGACTATCAACTACAGATTGGTTGAAATTGAAACCATTTAGGTTGAAAGCCATAGTACTAATACCTAAAGCAGTGAACCAGATTCCTACTACAGGCCAAGCAGCCAAGAAGAAGTGTAAAGAACGAGAGTTGTTGAAACTAGCATATTGGAAGATTAATCGGCCAAAATAACCATGAGCAGCCACAATATTATAAGTTTCTTCCTCTTGACCAAATTTGTAACCCTCATTAGCGGATTCATTTTCAGTAGTTTCCCTGATCAAACTAGAGGTTACCAAGGAACCATGCATAGCACTGAATAGGGAACCGCCGAATACACCAGCTACACCTAACATGTGGAATGGATGCATAAGGATGTTGTGCTCTGCCTGGAATACAATCATAAAGTTGAAAGTACCAGAGATTCCTAAAGGCATACCATCAGAAAAGCTTCCTTGACCAATAGGGTAAATCAAGAAAACAGCAGTAGCAGCTGCAACAGGAGCTGAATATGCAACAGCAATCCAAGGACGCATACCCAGACGGAAACTAAGTTCCCACTCACGACCCATATAACAAGCTACACCAAGTAAGAAGTGTAGAACAATTAGCTCATAAGGACCACCATTGTATAACCACTCATCAACAGATGCAGCTTCCCAAATTGGGTAAAAGTGCAATCCGATCGCCGCAGAAGTAGGGATAATAGCACCAGAGATAATATTGTTTCCATAAAGTAAAGAACCAGAAACAGGCTCACGAATACCATCAATATCTACTGGAGGGGCAGCGATGAAGGCGATAATAAATACAGAAGTTGCGGTCAATAAGGTAGGGATCATCAAAACACCGAACCATCCGATGTAAAGACGATTTTCAGTGCTAGTTATCCAGTTGCAGAAGCGACCCCACAGGCTTGTACTTTCGCGTCTCTCTAAAATTGCAGTCATGGTAAGATCTTGGTTTATTCAAATTGCAAGGACTCCCAAGCACACGTATTAACTAGAATATAGATAATAGAAGGCTTGTTATTTAACAGTATAACATAGACTATATACCAATGTCAACCAAGTCAGCCCAAAGATTAGCTATCCATATAACTAAATTAACCAAACCAATAATTTTGTATTTGTAAATGAAGTGAGTCAAAGTGAAAAACTTTGATGGGTCTTTTCTATATGGGTTGCCCGGGACTCGAACCCGGAACTAGTCGGATGGAGTAGATAATTCTTCCTTGTTACAATAGAGAAAAATCCCTCCCCAAATCGTGCTTGCATTTTTCATTGCACACGACTTTCCCTATGTAGAAATAGCCAATTTCTATTCCAAAGAGGAAGTTCTACTAATTTTTTTAATTAGTAAGTTGATTCACCTACTCTTTATTATAATAAAAAGAACATTTCAGAATGAAAAATAGAAAAGTTTTTTCTTGATCATTTATCAACCCTTTCCTGTTTCTTAATTTCGTCTAATGATTAATTAAGAGGGTTGACCAGGTCATTGATACGTATAATATCCAAATACCAAATACGCTCAGTGTGTGATCCACAGAAAGAAAAAAGAGTTGTTTTGGTGAACATCAAAGAAAAAACTTGCTCTTCTTCCATAAAAAATTCTTCTAAAAATGCCGAACCCAATCGTTGCATAAAAGTTCGTACCGTGCTTTTATGTTTACGAGCTAAAGTTCTAGCACATGAAAGTCGAAGTATATACTTTAGTCGATACAAAGTCCGTTTTTTCGAAGATCCACTATGATAATGAAAAAGATTTCTACATATCCGACCAAATCGATCAAGAATATCCCAATCTGATAAATCTGTCCAAATGGGTTTACTAATAGGATGCCCCGATCCAGTACAAAATTGAGCTTTTGATAAGTATCCTATGAGGAGAGTAGCGGGGACTATGGTATCGAATTTTTTCATTCGAGTATCTATTAGAAATGAATTCTCCAGCATTTGATTCCTTACTAACAAAGAACTTTTTTGTACACTTGAAAGGTACCCCATAAAATCGAAGCAAGAGTTTGCTAATTGGTTTATATGGATTCTTCGCGGCTGAGTCCAAAAACAGAAATAATATTGCCAGAAATTGATAAGGTAGCATTTCCATTTCTTCTTCAAAAAAAAAGTGCCTTTTGATGCAAGAATTGCCTTTCCTTGATATCGAACATAATGCATAAGAGGATCCATAAAGAACCATAGGGTTTTCCGAGAAAAACCAGGGTACATTATCCCAAAATGTTCCATCTTCCTAGAAAAGTGGATTCGTTCCAGAAAAGTTCCAGAAGATGCTAATGGTAAGCAAGAAGATTGTTTACGAAGAAACAACAAAAAAAATTCATATTCTGATACATAAGAGTTATATAGGAATTGAAATAGTCTTTTATTTTCTTTTTGAAAAAAAAAAATGGATTTCATTGAAGTAATAAAACTATTCCAATTCGAATAATAGTTGAGAAAGAATCGCAATAAATGCAAAGATGGAACATCTTGGATACGGTATTGAAGGAGTTGAACCAGGATTTCCAAATGGATAGGATAGGGTATTTCTATATGTGATAGATAATCCAAATGCAAAAATTTGTCTTCTAAAAAGGGAAATATTGAATGAATAGAGCGTAAATTCTGAAACTTTGGTATTTCTTTTTCTTTCAGACAAAAAAATTCCCGTAGCGAGAATGGGATTTCCACAACGATCGCAAACCCTTCAGATAGAATCTGAGAATAAAACTCAGAATAAAAATAATTTTTGTAATCCAATAATCGATCTTGGTTAGGATGATTAACCGAGTTATCCAAAAAATTCTGCTGATACATTCGAATAATTAAACGTTTCACAAGTAGTGAACTAAATTTCTTGTTATTACAACTAACAACTATTTCCACAGGTTCAGAACCATTTAATCCATAATGGTGGGCAAATGCATAAATATATTCCTGAAAGAGAAGTGGGTAGACAAAGTATTGTTGACGAGATTTATGTTTTTCTGAATACCCTTCGAATTTTTCCATTTGTATTTCTACTTGAATCAGAGAGAAGAAGCATTTCTCGGTTTATCGAATGATGATACATAGTGCAATATGGTCAGAACAGGGTGTTGCATTTTTAATACAAACCCTGGAAAGAAAGGGAGTCTAATCCACAGATCTTTTTCTGCTCCTTTTCTACCCAATTAGTTTATGTTTGTTCTAATTAAAAAAAAAGAACAGAACAAGTTTTTTATTTTTGCAGGCCAATCGCTCTTTTGACTTTGGAATACAGCCTCTTTATCAATATACTGCTTCTTTTACACATTCAATCCATAACATCCCTTATTCAATCCATAATCAAGAATAATTAGGATTTCTAAAAAAAAAAAGAAAAAATAAAGGGTCCACTCATAGGAAAACCCAACCTTTCCCCGCATCCGGCACTAATCTATTTTAACGTCTAATTAGAGCGGGGAATCATTCCAATTAGGAAGTTCAGCTCGTTGCTTTTTATTTTACCAGAATTGGAGCCAGGCTCTATCCATTTATTCATTAGACCCAGAAAATCGTAATTTTGGATTCCATTCAAAAAAGATTGATTTTATTACGACATGCTATTTTTTCCATTCATTACCTTTGAGGATCAGTCGTGGTCTTCTAGACTCTACCAAGAGTCTGGACGAATTTGTTGTTTCATCCAAATGTGTAAAAGATCATAGTCGCACTTAAAAGCCGAGTACTCTACCATTGAGTTAGCAACCCAGATAAAAAAAGGATCTTAGATACGATCGAAATCCAAAAATCAATGGAATTACACCGCGCGCTTCTGTCAAAACATTGAACTAGCAAGACATCAAAAGATTTTTTTTATCGACCATGAAAAACACTCAAATGCCAAAACGAACAGGTCCGGTGAAATTCCACTAAAGTAAAGTTAAAAAAAGAGCGACCCTAATCACGATGGCCAAATTCTCCTTATTTTTAGCGATTTTTATTAACAAAAAATATATATTATAAAAAATATATATTATATTGTATGAGAATACATGCAAGAGGAACACCCTTATCATTTGAGCGAAGTGTAGGCGGAAAAATTGAATATGGAGTGAGGATAAAGAGACCCATCTATCTACAAATTCTATTTGTTCAATAGACCTTTGTCAATGGAAATACAATGGTAAGAAAACAAATTAGATAGAAAAAGTAAATAAAATAGGGGCTTATGTTGGATTGGCACGATATAATATAAATCCAAATAGGATTAAAAAAGAGGTAAATTGTGTCTAAATAATTAGACAACTAGGAATACTAATAATCTTCTCCTATCCTATTTTTTGATTCATTTAGTTCTTCAATTAACTCAAAGTTCTTTCTTTTTCTTTAAAGAATTCTGCCTTCCTTAAAATATCATAAACAGTTCTTGTTGGTTGAGCACCCTTTTCAAGGAAATAGAGAATAGCTGGAACATTTAAACAAGTTTGATTCTTTATCGGATCATAAAAACCTACTTTTTGAAGATCTCTTCCTTCTCTTCGAGATCGAACATCAATTGCAACGATTCGATAGACAGCTTATTGGGATAGATGTAGATAAACAACGCCCCCCCCTAGAAACGTATATGAGGTTTTCTCCTCATACGGCTCGAGAAAATGATTCGAATTTCTGTCGATAATAATAGAAATTAGACTATGACGTGCATTAATTTCCTTACAGAAAAAACAAATTTCATTTATACTCATGACTCAAGTGGGCTAATTTTGCCTGACAAACTTCGAAGGCAAAATCCTTCCAAAATTTTTGAGTCGTCTTTAAACTCTTTTCTTTGTCTCATTTCGAACGAATTGACTTTTATTCCTTATTCTAATCCAACTCTGTTGTTGAGACAATTGAAAATTGTGTTTACTTGTTCTGGAATCCTTTATCTTTGATTTGTGAAATCCTTGGGTTTAGACATTACTTCGGGAATTCCTATTTTTTTCTTTCAAAAGAGTAGCAACATACCCTTTTTCTTATTTCCTTCGATAAAGCATTTATCTCTTCTATAGAAATCTAATAAGAGGGATTGATTCTGATATACTTTTATTGGACTTTCTTCTTATTTTAACCTTTCGATTTATTTCTATATTAAGGATAGACTGACAAAGTTGGCCTAATTTATTAGTTTTCACTAACCTAGATTCTTTCCCTTGATAAAAAAAATTCTGTCCTCTCGAGCTCCATCGTGTACTATGTTACTTAAACCCAGCGCAAATTTGGTTCGGAACGAATAGAACAGGCTATGTCGAGCCAAGAGCATTTTCATTACTATGGAAAATGATGGATAGCAAAATCCACAATCGATCATGTCCTTCAAGTCGCACGTTGCTTTCTACCACATCGTTTTAAACGAAGTTTTACCATAACAAACATTCCTCTTTTCATTGCAAAGTGGTATAGAGAATTGATCCAATATGGATGGAATCATGAATAGTCATTGGTTTAGTTTTTTTATACTAATTAAAACTTGCTATCTATGGAGCAATATGGATAAAAGAAAGTAAGTATTTATCCGGGAAGCCTCCGCCAAGATCCAATTTATTTAAACCCATATTAAAATTCTATCATATGAATGAAACATAGTTTGAAAAAGACGACTAAACAAGTTTGCTTAAAACTTATTTATTCTTAAATTTCCACCCTCAACGGATGGCTCGAGATGATCAATCTTGAAGTGAGAAAAGAAGGATTGACTCTTCCTCAATAAATAAACTATCAACCTCCAAAAAAGTTTAATTAATTTAATTACTAGAATTAGAATTCTAGTAGTAATATATTTTTTCAGTACCAAAAACAATTAACTATAATAACTAAATAAACTATTCCAATGAAAAGATTGAAAGTTTTTGGTAGTTATAGAATTCTCGTACTTCTTCAACTCGAATACCAAAAGGAAGAAAAAAATATGACTAAGTGATTTTATAGTAGAGGCATATCCTGAATGTGCTTGATAGATCCCATTTTTTCATGAAAATAAAGATAGTCAATTTGACTGGACTTAAGACTTTATTATGTTTTCTGAGAAAGAATAAGATATCATTATTCTCTTTAATAAACTTTTGTCTCGTACGGAATACTATATGATTTCACCGTTTGTTTCATCAGAAACAATCTGGGACGGAAGGATTCGAACCTCCGAGTAACGGGACCAAAACCCGCTGCCTTACCACTTGGCCACGCCCCATTTCGGGTTTTATGCGACACTAATAAACACTAGTATGTTTATTTGTTATTCGTCAATACCATTTCAATTACATAAAAAAGGAGGGATATTCTCTTGCTAGTATTCTACACATGCGGATAATATAGAATCAAAAAAATGCATTGATCATTACATGGAATTCTATTAAGATATTATATGAAAGTCGAATTTATTCCACTCTCATTTGAGAGTGCGAATACAAGGAGGTATTTTGTGTTTGGGAAAGTCCGAAGAAAAAAGATTTTGAATCTGCCTTTTCCTTCTTTCCCTTAAAAAAA
>NW_028260426.1:27500-42872 GCF_056163025.1 Triticum urartu | reverse complement strand
GTTTGCTGGCTTATTTGGCAAAGAAAAATAGAGTACGTTATAAGAAATTAATCGGTCAGTTGAATATTCGGGAGCAGTAATTTAATCGTTCAAATTTTTTTCTTGTTTTATTATTTTTTTAGTAGTCTTATAGTAGTCTTAGATTTTTCATTTTGATGAGCCTCGCTTTGAGGAATTCATGGAATAATCCATTTTCATGGAATAATGAATTAAGGAAGAAAGGATATGAGTCTACCGCTTACAAGAAAAGATCTCATGATAGTCAATATGGGCCCTCAACACCCATCAATGCATGGTGTTCTTCGACTGATCGTTACTCTCGATGGTGAGGATGTTATTGATTGTGAACCCATATTAGGGTATTTACACAGAGGAATGGAAAAAATCGCGGAAAACCGAACTATTATACAATACTTACCTTATGTAACAAGGTGGGATTATTTAGCTACTATGTTTACAGAAGCAATAACAGTAAATGCACCAGAATTCTTGGAGAATATTCAAATACCACAAAGAGCCAGCTATATTAGGGTAATTATGTTAGAATTAAGCCGGATAGCTTCTCACTTGCTATGGCTTGGACCTTTTATGGCGGATCTCGGCGCACAGACTCCTTTTTTCTATATTTTTAGAGAGAGAGAATTAATATATGATCTATTTGAAGCTGCTACAGGTATGCGAATGATGCACAATTACTTTCGCATCGGAGGAGTAGCCGCCGATCTACCTTATGGATGGATCGATAAATGTTTAGATTTCTGTGATTATTTTTTACGCGGAGTTGTTGAATATCAACAACTTATTACACAGAATCCAATTTTTTTAGAGCGAGTTGAAGGAGTAGGTTTTATTAGCGGAGAAGAAGCAGTAAATTGGGGCTTATCGGGACCGATGTTACGAGCTTCTGGAATACAATGGGATCTTCGTAAAGTAGATCCTTATGAGTCTTACAACCAATTTGATTGGAAAGTCCAATGGCAAAAAGAAGGGGATTCGTTAGCTCGCTATTTAGTACGAATTGGTGAAATGAGGGAATCCATCAAAATAATTCAACAAGCTGTAGAAAAAATTCCTGGAGGACCTTATGAAAATTTAGAAGTCCGACGCTTTAAGAAAGAAAATAATTCTGAATGGAATGATTTTGAGTATAAATTTCTTGGTAAAAAACCTTCGCCCAATTTTGAATTGTCAAGACAAGAGCTTTATGTAAGAGTAGAAGCCCCAAAAGGTGAATTAGGGATTTATCTAGTAGGAGATGATAGCCTTTTCCCCTGGAGATGGAAAATCCGTCCACCCGGGTTTATTAATTTGCAAATTCTTCCTCAGCTAGTTAAAAAAATGAAATTGGCTGATATCATGACGATATTAGGTAGTATAGATATCATTATGGGGGAAGTTGATCGTTGAAATGATAATAGATAGGGTAGAGGTAGAAACTATCAATTCTTTTTCGAAATTGGAATTATTAAAAGAAGTCTATGGACTGATATCGATTCTACCCATTTTGACCCTCCTTTTGGGAATAACAATAGAGGTACTCGTAATTGTGTGGTTAGAAAGAGAAATATCTGCGTCGATACAACAACGTATTGGTCCTGAATATGCTGGCCCCCTGGGCCTGCTTCAAGCTATAGCAGATGGGACTAAGCTACTTTTTAAAGAAGATATTCTGCCATCCCGAGGAGATATTTCTTTATTTAGCATTGGACCCTCTATAGCAGTCATATCAGTTTTATTAAGTTTTTTAGTTATCCCTTTGGGATATCATTTTGTTTTAGCCGATCTTAGTATTGGTGTTTTTTTATGGATTGCCATTTCAAGTATAGCTCCTATTGGTCTTCTTATGGCAGGATATAGCTCAAATAATAAATATTCTTTTTCAGGCGGTCTACGAGCTGCTGCTCAATCCATTAGTTATGAAATACCATTAACTTTTTGTGTGCTAGCAATATCTCTACGTGTGATTCGTTAAAATAGATCTTTTTCCTATAAAATCCATTAACTATTTATATTCCTTTTCTTATTTAGTATTTGGGTTGGTAAGTTAAACTAGATAGCTATATGAGTGAAACAAAACAGCTTATAAATTTGTAGTAAAAAGAAAAAATCTCATTTCCTACGTACAAGAAAAAAGTGGAAGTAAACATAAGCAGTGTAAACTCTTTATCCCAAGGTTGATATTTTTTAATTAGTCATCATATCTTGAAGCGGCCAAGAATAAAGGATTCACGATATGGAATTCCATTACTAGAATACTCCTAGTTATTACTATAACTTAATAATCCATAAGAAGAATCCACCAAAAGTTAGGTGAAGGGTTAGGAACACTAAAGTACATAAAGGATTAGTAATGGAAAATCTAAAACATTAGAGATTTTTGCCCATAAAAGGAATCATAATAAGGACTTGCAATTTGTAGAAATTATCAAGTAGTACTTTCTTCGGATTCCGATCCAGAGTATGTTCCCATTCACTTGTTAAGGAAATGGCTATCAAGAACGAATTAACCCTTTATCCATTTTTTCTTTTTAAATACCCCCTCCCTGGGGAAAGAAGAATAGTAAAAAAGATATGGAGTGCACTAGAAAAAATTTTCATTATTTCCTTCCTCTATCCATATTCATGCAGAATTGCTCATGAACTAATACCCAACTCTTTCCATTTATTAATTGAATTCCTATAACAAGTAACAAGTGTTTTATTCCAAGATTAAGTTATTACTGAACAAAGAAAAATTTTCATTATATTATAAAGGATGAGATCAATTCGGAAGCGCTTTTTCTTATTCTAGCAGACGGAATTCCTTTGGTCTAATTTAGGACTTTCAAATCTATTTTATTTTATCTAATTCTATCTACGCCCCCGGGGCTAGGAACAAAACAGTCCTTTCCTTTTTCTGATCATAGAGAAGCCGTATGAAGCTAAGGTTTCATGTACGGTTTTGAAATAGCGGGTGGGAACTGTGATGTTATCACCGACTATGATTATCTAACAGTTCAAGTACAGTTGATATAGTTGAAGCACAGTCAAAATACGGTTTTTTTGGATGGAATATTTGGCGTCAGCCTATAGGTTTTCTGGTTTTTTTAATTTCTTCTTTGGCAGAATGTGAAAGATTACCCTTTGATTTACCAGAAGCGGAGGAAGAATTAGTAGCAGGTTACCAAACTGAATATTCCGGTATCAAATATGGTTTATTTTATCTTGTTTCTTACCTAAATTTATTAGTTTCTTCTTTATTTGTAACAGTTCTCTACTTGGGCGGGTGGAATTTATCTATTCCCTATATATCCTTTTTTGATTTTTTCCAAATGAATAAAGCAGTTGGAATTTTGGAAATGACAATGGGTATATTTATTACATTAACTAAAGCTTATTTATTTCTCTTCATTTCTATCACAATAAGATGGACTTTACCGAGGATGAGAATGGATCAGTTATTAAATCTTGGATGGAAATTTCTTTTACCTATTTCCCTGGGCAATCTCTTATTAACAACCTCTTCTCAACTTGTTTCACTATAAATAAGATAATACAATAATAGTAAGAATATTTTCAACACAAAAGCTCTCTCAAACAAGAGAAAGAAACATATCTTTTTCATAGATATTTAGAATGAATATGTTCCCTATGGTAACTGGGTTCATGAGTTATGGTCAACAAACAATACGTGCTACAAGGTACATAGGTCAAAGTTTCATAACTACCTTATCCCACACAAATCGTTTACCTATAACGATTCACTACCCTTATGAAAAATCAATTACACCAGAGCGTTTCCGAGGGCGAATCCACTTTGAATTTGATAAATGTATTGCTTGTGAAGTATGTGTTCGCGTATGTCCGATAGATTTACCCGTTGTGGATTGGAGATTTGAAAAGGATATTAAAAGAAAACAATTGCTTAATTATAGTATTGATTTCGGAGTTTGTATATTTTGTGGCAATTGTGTTGAGTACTGTCCAACAAGCTGTTTATCAATGACTGAAGAATATGAACTTTCTACCTATGATCGTCATGAATTGAATTACAATCAAATTGCTTTAAGTCGGTTACCAATCTCCATAATGGGAGATTACACAATTCAAACAATTAGGAATTCGTCTGAAAGTAAAATAAACAAAGAAAAATCTTCGAATTCAAGAACGATTACTGATTACTAAACTTTGATTTTGTCTTTCTGTTATAAAAATCTAATAATTCTTTATTAAACTTTAAAATTAAACTATAAAGAAAAACGAAAAACTACTGCTTATTGGAAATTATTTCTTATTTTAAATCAGACTAGATTTTCGTGATATAATATAATTTATAACTATAAGTTTATACACAAAAAAATACCCTAATCCTTTTTTCCTTCCTTGAATCCTTTAGTTTTAGTCAGTTCATGAAAAATTTTATACTATTAATTTCTTTTTATCCATAATGGATTTACCTGGACCAATACATGAGATTCTTATGCTATTTGGGGGATTTGTTCTTCTACTAGGGGGTCTAGGAGTAGTATTACTTACCAACCCCATTTATTCTGCCTTTTCGCTGGGATTAGTTCTTGTTTGTATATCCTTATTCTATTTTTTATTAAATTCCTACTTTGTAGCTGTCGCACAACTTCTTATTTATGTGGGAGCCATAAATGTCTTGATCATATTCGCTGTAATGTTCGTAAATGGCTCAGAATGGTCTAAAGATAAGAATTATTGGACTATTGGAGATGGGTTCACTTCACTCGTTTGTATAACTATTGTTTTTTCACTAATGACTACTATCCCAGATACGTCGTGGTATGGAATTCTTTGGACTACAAGATCAAACCAAATAGTAGAACAGGGTCTCATAAATAATGTTCAACAAATTGGAATTCATTTAGCAACCGATTTTTATCTTCCGTTTGAACTCATTTCCATAATTCTTCTAGTTTCTTTAATAGGTGCAATTACTATGGCTCGGCAATAAGAAAACTTAGAAAAAGTACAAATTATAAGAATTGCAAATCTAAAATAAATAACTAAAGAATCACAATTTTGATTTAGTAAAATCCATCTACTGCCAACAAATACCTCCTTTTTTTTTTTTTTTTTTTTCTTTTGTTGTGTAATTGTTCTATTGTAATTAATTGAATCGGTTCAATTCTTGCCCTCATATTGAAATGAATCGAGATTGATAAGGAGTTAGTTAATGATGTTTGAGCATGTACTTTTTTTGAGTGTCTATTTATTTTCGATTGGTATCTATGGATTGATCACAAGCCGAAACATGGTTAGAGCTCTAATATGTCTTGAACTTATACTGAATTCAATTAATCTAAATCTCGTAACATTTTCTGATCTATTTGATAGTCGCCAATTAAAAGGAGATATTTTCGCAATTTTTGTTATAGCCCTTGCAGCTGCTGAAGCCGCTATTGGACTATCCATTCTTTCTTCCATCCATCGTAATAGGAAATCCACTCGTATCAATCAATCTAATTTATTGAATAATTAGACTTTTGAATAATTAGACATAGAATCCTCTAAACAAAGGCGCACATATTAAAATAAATAGAAATCAATACTATTTTCTTAGTATTATTTGAGAATATCCATTTTTTTTAGTAGATTATTGCATAGTATTCTTTTTCACTTAAATGAATTTTTGTATTTGTAATTCATTGATATTGCAATTTGAATATTGCAATAATTTATATTGAAAAGACGATAGCCAATTTATTGGCTAATTCGAATTCGTCTGTACAATTCGTAAAATTCTTTCTTATTTCTTATTTATTGTTGAAATCCAAAATTAAAGTCTCTTGGCTCTCTTCACGCTTTCTCACAAACAGATTAAAAAATAGATTTTTTTTTTTGAAGTTTGGATAAACCATTGCTTCGTCTGGTGTCTACAATACATATGACTCATTATAGTACTAATTTCATTTTTACCAGATCGAAAAATTTTATGTTGAAAAGAAAAATTTATAGATCCAATGTCACATTCCGTAAAAATTTACGATACATGTATAGGATGCACTCAATGTGTACGAGCTTGTCCAACAGATGTATTAGAAATGATACCCTGGGATGGATGTAAAGCCAAGCAAATTGCTTCCGCGCCGAGAACCGAAGATTGTGTGGGTTGTAAGAGATGTGAATCTGCCTGCCCGACAGATTTTTTAAGTGTCCGCGTTTATTTAGGGCCTGAAACAACACGTAGCATGGCTCTATCTTATTGATACGTTACAAAAAACTTCACTCGAATCGTCTGATTCCTCTTTACCGAAGAAGCCTGTGCTCGAAATAATCGAGCACGGGCTTTTCTGGTCAAAACGTATCTTGTCTTTATCACTTTATCATGAGTTATTTTCCTTGGTTAACAATACTTGTTGTTTTGCCGATATTTGCAGGTTCATTAATTTTCTTTTTACCTCATAAGGGAAACAAAGTCGTTAGGTGGTATACTATATCTATTTGTTTATTAGAATTCCTTCTAATGACTTATGCGTTCTGTTATCATTTCCAACTGGAGGATCCCTTAATCCAATTAAAGGAGGATTATAAATGGATAGATGTCTTCGATTTCCACTGGAGATTGGGAATCGATGGACTTTCATTAGGATCTATTTTATTGACAGGATTTATCACTACTTTAGCTACTTTAGCAGCTTGGCCAATTACACGGAATTCGCGATTATTCTATTTCCTGATGCTCGCAATGTATAGTGGTCAAATAGGATTATTTTCTTCGCGAGACCTTTTACTTTTTTTTATCATGTGGGAGTTAGAATTAATTCCTGTTTACTTACTTTTATCCATGTGGGGGGGGAAGAGGCGTCTATATTCAGCTACAAAGTTTATTTTGTATACTGCAGGCGGTTCCATTTTTTTCTTAATCGGAGTTCTGGGTATGGGCTTATATGGTTCCAACGAACCAGGATTAGATTTGGAAAGATTAATTAATCAATCATACCCTGCAACCTTGGAAATACTTTTATATTTTGGCTTCCTTATTGCTTATGCTGTCAAATTGCCGATTATACCCCTACATACGTGGTTACCAGATACCCATGGGGAAGCACATTATAGTACATGTATGCTTTTAGCGGGAATATTATTAAAGATGGGAGCATATGGATTGATTCGGATCAACATGGAATTGTTACCTCATGCTCATTATCTATTTTCGCCCTGGTTAGTAATAATAGGAGCGATCCAAATAATCTATGCAGCTTCAACTTCTCTTGGTCAACGAAATTTCAAAAAAAGAATAGCTTATTCCTCTGTATCTCACATGGGTTTCATAATTATAGGAATTGGTTCCATAACCAACATTGGACTCAATGGAGCTATTTTACAAATATTATCCCATGGATTTATTGGTGCTACACTTTTTTTCTTGGCAGGAACCGCTTCTGATAGAATGCGTCTTGTTTATCTCGAAGAACTGGGGGGAATATCTATCCCAATGCCTAAAATTTTTACCATGTTTAGTAGCTTTTCAATGGCTTCTCTTGCCTTACCAGGAATGAGTGGTTTTGTCGCAGAATTAGTAGTATTTTTTGGACTAATTACTAGTCCAAAATTTCTGTTAATGCCAAAAACACTAATTACTTTTGTAATGGCAATTGGAATGATATTAACTCCTATTTATTTATTATCTATGTTACGCCAGATGTTCTATGGATACAAGCTATTTAATGTTCCAAACGCAAATTTTGTGGATTCTGGACCACGAGAACTCTTTATTTTAATCTGTATCTTTTTACCAGTAATAGGAATTGGTATTTATCCAGATTTTGTTCTCTCCCTATCCGTTGACAGGGTAGAGGCTCTCTTATCCAATTATTATCCTAAATAGGTTTGCTTTTTTTTACTCGTCTGCTCTATTAATGCAGAAATAAGTAAAAAAGTATATAATGCAGAAATAAGTAAAAAAGTATAATTAGATCTATCTCGAATTTTTGAGAACCCTTTGATAAGGCGTTCAAGGGGTTCTCAAATAAAACATAAAAGTAAAAACCTTCATTTCATGAAGGTTTTATTTTATGTAATCATTTAGGTGTTAATGTAAACGAACCATAACTATGTAAGCCTATTCCTAATAGATTTATACCAAAATAACAAATCCAAATTATAAGAAATCCTATCAAAGCTATAAGTGCAGAATTCGTACCCTTCCAATTTGGATTTGTTCTACTATGTAAATAAATTGCGAATATGGTCCAAGTAATAAATGCCCAAGTTTCCTTAGGATCCCAATTCCAATAGGATCCCCAGGCCTCATTAGCCCATACTGCTCCACAAAGAATACCTACGGTTAAAAGGGTAAATCCTAGGCTAATGACACGATAACTCCAAGAATCCAAACGCTCCGTTAATTGATATTTGTAATAATTTGGAAATGAAGGGACAGAGGTTCTTTTTAAAGCACTTCTTTTTGCATAAAAATATTTAATATCACTAAAGAAAAATGTTTTATTTAAAACATTTTTTTTCTTTTTAGAAAAGAAATGGAAATTATTTCGAAATCTAATGATTAGAATAGCGGCAGATAATAAGGATCCGCACAAAAGAGTTGCATAGCTTAATAACATCATACTGACATGCATCATTAACCACTGAGATTGTAGAGCAGGTACTAGTATCGTGGATTGATGCATTTCAGTTAAAAGACCCGATGTGGCAAAGCCTTGCGTTAAAATAGTACTTGGCGTAGTTATTGTGCTTAAATCATTTTTAGAGTTCTGTATTTTAGGAATGGTATGAAGAATATACAGGGCCCATGAAAGGAAGATCAATGACTCATATAAATTACTTAATGGAAAATGTCCCGAGGAAGCCCAACGAGAAACTAAGAATCCTGTTATAGAGAAAAAAGTAACTATCATTCCTTTTTCTGACGAATCGCGTAATCCTCCAAGTTCACGAACTAATAAGGTTATAAAATGAATCGTAATCACAATTGAAATCGTTGAGAAAGAGATATGAGTTAGTATATGTTCTAAAGTTGCAAATAGCATAAGGGGAAGGTCCCATTACAAAATTGTAAATTTCGAATTGATTTCTAATCTATTGTATTCTTTTTCAAGAATGCCGCCACTCGGATTCGAACCGAGATGCTTGAGCACTGCTTCCTAAGAGCAGCGTGTCTACCAATTTCACCATGGCGGCTAACTTCAAATAATAGGTAACTTAAAAGAATAATAGCTATTATCTTGGGAATCGTCGATATTGGGAAAGTCCATAAAATTTAGGAACATTAGAGTTTTCATTAAAATAGACTTCGTTTGGTAGTATCGTTTCCATTTTTTTTTTTTACAATAAACTCTTGCTTTGCCCAATAGAAACACAAACACTGCTTGAAAGAGTTGGAACTTCTTTTTTCTAACTTGCAATTATAGAACTAATTTTTTCTAATTAATTTCCCCTTTACATTTTGAAAATTCTTTCAATACAATGAAAAAAATCCAAAAGGGTTTCTATTTAATGATGAAATTAAAATAAAATGGATAAATAGAAAAGGCTTTTTGGATTTTTTAAAAATTTCTAGAATGAAAGTCTTTATGCTCTTATTAATAAGATTTACTAACCTTATGATTTTGGAGAAGATAGGTGGAAGTTGTAAGTCCTATTGTAAGAATACTCCACTTTTCATAATTTTCCTAATAGAATATGAGGATTCTATTAGGAAAATTATGAAAAGTTCATTGATAGGAAAAGAATACTTAGCACACAGTATACCAAACAAAACTTTTTTTTTCTTGTATATATAAGATAAGAGGGGTTTTTTGTTCTAAGAATATTGTACCGAGTAATTCGACACATAAAAGTACATTCAAAGAAGAATCCAAATTATTAAATAATTGGAATTCTTTTTTGATAAGTCAATTCATATTATTCCAAAATCTTATTATTTGTTTGTTGCCCAGAAAAACCCTTTGGTTTTGGATGCTCATTACCGCTCGAAAATGATCTTGATTTTACTAAAGAATAAGATTGTACTATGGAAAAATAAGTCTTTTTCTTCCAAATATTTTTACGAATACGCTTTTTTGACATTGAAGTACGTTTTTTTGGAACTGCCATTCAAAAAGGAAATTACTTTTTTCTAGTTGTATGTGAAAGACATCTATTGCTGCAAATCAATCCTTCTTTCTTCTTTTTATTAGTATTTATACTTAGATACTGAAAGATACTTAAATTTTGAATTATTTTTTACTTCATTTTGTCTAATGCGGATAAGACAACAAGAATTTTTTAACATTTTTTCTTTATATATTTTATACTTTTTTTTTAATAATATAGAATATATAGAAGGGTTTCTCATTTAAATCTATTTATATCTATTTATATATCAAGTATACTCCATATATAGATATATGGTATGGAAGCCTATCCCCCATATAAGATAAGACGGGGGGATAAAAAGAAGGGAAAATGAAAATAGTTAATTAAGTTCAGAATGGTATTCCATAAAGGAAAGGAATTCCAATCAAAACAAAAAATACTGAGTCTCTTAAACAAGACATTCTAAAACTTAGGTAATTTATAGTCATTAGAATTTTAGTTCTATATGAAGTAAGGACTATTCGATAATTTCTTATAAACATAGGTTTTCATTGGAATTCACTCAATCAGTTAATTATGGAACAAGAGAGCTGTTTCATCTTTGTTTTAAAGAAATATAAAAATGAATTATGAATAGAAAGTAAAATGATTCCACTTTTTTTTTTTTATTTTTATAAATATCTTTATTTAGTTAATAAAATAACTTCGTTACCTAGTTATTTTATTAACTTTTTTAATTTAACCAACTAAACCCATTCTTAATTTTTAATTATTTCAATGAGATAAATTTTGGAAAAATTAAGAATTTCAGTATTTTTTCTTATTCTTTTTATTTATTCTTTCAGAAAGAGATAAGAATTGGTTTGGTGAATCGGAAACAATTTTATAGAAAAATTGAAGTAAAAATTGAAGTAAAAATTGCAATTTCTTTTCTTATGGAACATACATATCAATATGCATGGGTAATCCCTCTTCTCCCACTTCCAGTTATTATGTCAATGGGATTTGGCCTTATTCTTATTCCGACAGCAACAAAAAATCTTCGTCGCATATGGGCTTTTCCTAGTGTTTTACTCTTAAGTATAGCTATGGTATTCTCAGTTCAACTGTCTATTCAACAAATAAATGGAAGTTCGATCTATCAATATCTATGGTCTTGGACCGTCAATAATGATTTTTCTTTAGAATTTGGATACTTGATTGACCCACTTACTTCTATTATGTTAATACTAATTACTACTGTAGGAATCCTGGTTCTTATTTATAGTGATGGTTATATGTCTCACGATGAAGGATATTTGAGATTTTTTGTTTATATAAGTTTTTTCAATACTTCCATGTTGGGATTGGTTACTAGCTCCAATTTGATACAAATTTATTTTTTTTGGGAACTCGTGGGAATGTGTTCTTATTTATTGATAGGCTTTTGGTTTACACGACCAATCGCAGCGAGTGCTTGTCAAAAAGCTTTTGTAACTAATCGTGTAGGGGATTTTGGTCTATTATTAGGAATTTTAGGTTTTTTTTGGATAACAGGTAGTTTAGAGTTTAGGGATTTGTTCAAAATAGCTAATAACTGGATTCCTAATAATGGAATTAACTCTTTACTTACTACTTTGTGTGCTTTTTTATTATTCCTTGGTGCAGTTGCGAAATCCGCACAATTCCCTCTTCACGTATGGTTACCCGATGCTATGGAAGGGCCCACTCCTATTTCGGCTCTTATACACGCAGCAACTATGGTTGCTGCGGGAATTTTTCTTCTAGCTCGACTTCTTCCTCTTTTCATATCTTTACCTTTGATAATGAGTTTTATTTCTTTAGTAGGTACAATAACACTATTCTTAGGAGCTACTTTAGCTCTTGCTCAGAGAGATATTAAAAGAAGCTTAGCCTATTCTACAATGTCTCAATTGGGTTATATGATGTTAGCTCTAGGTATAGGTTCTTATCAAGCTGCTTTATTCCATTTGATCACTCATGCTTATTCAAAAGCTTTATTGTTCTTGGGATCCGGATCCGTTATTCATTCAATGGAACCTCTTGTTGGATATTCACCAGATAAAAGTCAAAATATGGTTCTTATGGGCGGTTTAAGAAAATACATTCCAATCACAAGAACTACTTTTTTATGGGGTACACTTTCTCTTTGTGGTATTCCACCTCTTGCTTGCTTCTGGTCCAAAGATGAAATCCTTAGTAATAGTTGGTTGTATTCGCCCTTTTTTGGAATAATAGCCTCCTTTACTGCAGGATTAACTGCCTTTTATATGTTTCGGATATATTTACTTACATTTGATGGGTATTTGCGTGTTCATTTTCAAAATTACAGTAGCACTAAAGAGAGTTCCTTGTATTCAATATCCTTATGGGGAAAAAGGATACGCCAAAGGAGTGAATAGGGATTTCGTTTTATCAACAACGAAGAGTGGAGTTTCTTTTTTTTCACAAAATATACCAAAAATTCAAGGTAATACAAGAAATAGGATAGGATCCTTTACTACGTCTTTTGGGGCTAAAAAAACTTTTGCCTATCCGCATGAAACGGGAAATACTATGTTATTTCCTCTTCTTATATTACTACTTTTCACTTTGTTCATTGGATTCATAGGAATCTCTTTTGATAATGGAGGAATTGGTAATGGAATAGCAGAGTTAACCATATTATCAAAGTGGTTAACTCCCTCAATAAACTTTACCCAGGAAAGTTCTAATTCTTTTGTAAATTCATATGAATTTATTACTAATGCAATTTCTTCTGTAAGTCTAGCTATCTTTGGTTTATTCATAGCATATATCTTCTATGGATCCGCTTATTCTTTTTTTCAGAATTTGGATTTAATAAACTCTTTTTACAAAGGAAATCCTAAAAAAGAATTTTTAGATCAAGTAAAAAAAAATATATACAGTTGGTCATATAATCGTGGTTATATAGATATTTTCTATACTAGGGTCTTTACCCTCGGTATAAGAGGGTTAACCGAACTCACGGAGTTTTTTGATAAGGGTGTTATTGATGGAATTACCAATGGAGTGGGTCTTGCTAGTTTTTGTATAGGAGAGGAAATTAAATATGTAGGGGGAGGTCGAATCTCGTCTTATTTATTCTTTTTTTTATGTTATGTATCTGTGTTTTTATTCTTTTTTCTTTCTTAAGTTAAGGAATTTACAACAAGTCTCTTGCAAAAATAACTATCCTATCCCCTTTCTACAATCTCTCTATATCCTTGTTACATAAGGTAAGTATTGTATAATAGTTCGGTTTTCCGCGATTTTTTCCATTCCTCTGTGTAAATACCCTAATATGGGTTCACAATCAATAACATCCTCACCATCGAGAGTAACGATCAGTCGAAGAACACCATGCATTGATGGGTGTTGAGGGCCCATATTGACTATCATGAGATCTTTTCTTGTAAGCGGTAGACTCATATCCTTTCTTCCTTAATTCATTATTCCATGAAAATGGATTATTCCATGAATTCCTCAAAGCGAGGCTCATCAAAATGAAAAATCTAAGACTACTATAAGACTACTAAAAAAATAATAAAACAAGAAAAAAATTTGAACGATTAAATTACTGCTCCCGAATATTCAACTGACCGATTAATTTCTTATAACGTACTCTATTTTTCTTTGCCAAATAAGCCAGCAAACGTCGACGTTTTCCCAAAAGTCTTCGTAGACCTCTTTCCGATGAAAAATCTTTTTTGTGTAATTCCAAATGTGAAGCAAGTCTCCGTATCTTATTGGTGAAACTGAATACTTGAAATTCAACAGAACCCCTGTTTTCTTCTTTTTCTTCTTTAACCATAAATCCAAAAATTTTTCTACCTCCTTTCTTTTTCATGTATTTTTCTGATCAGGAAAAATACAAAATTATGTCAGTTATTTTGAAGTTATTCTAATCTCGTACACACACAAATTTGCAATTATTCATCTACTACTGGAATTTGGATTTATTTTATCGATGCAAATTGGATTTGGATAGAAGGGTACATTCTTTCTAATATTTTAGATAGAAGAAATGTTTCTTCTATCTAAAATATTAGAAAGAATTTTGCTGATTTATTTATTGCTATATGCAATTTATGGAATTGATACACCATTTAATTGATATCATTTAGCAAAATGAAACACAGCATATGCATCCATCTTTTGGCTCGAGAATTTCACGGGATAGAGATATGGTATAAGAAATAGACTATTAAGTAACTCTAAATGAATTGTGGATACATCTGTATCCTTAACATACTGAAACGATTGTCATTATTCGTATCAAACCAATAGCGATTCATACAAGCTAAATCTTCTAATCAATGGTGGGCCAATAATGAATTTTTTTGCATATGTATTAAGACGCTTGGCCTGATTTCGAAATTGTCCAGAGTTTTATATGTTGTTTTCATTGCAAAATGATGGGTCTCCTTCCATAACTTTCCAATTACGAGTACGAGAATTGAAAGACATGAAAATTCTCAATTCTCTACGGCGTCTAGTAGATAGAAACAAGAAAATCAGAAGAATCTTTCTCTCTATTCACTATCATTCCGCGTCTTCGACTTCTATTAGTTTCTTTTCTTCTTTAATGCAATAGCTATAGTTTGATATAAGAATCCATTTCTCAAAGTAATGGAAACCATTCTCTTATAGGAAATGGTTCGAAAATCGCTATTCCACCTTTTAGGTATCGTGAAAAGTGATACCTGTGAAGATCGTGCATTTCAGTCAAATTCAGATCCGTTTTTCGAGTCCATGATATAATATAACCAAATTGGATAGATCTTCCACCTGTTTAGCTAAGAAAGAATAGATACAGAGGTGGATAATAGATCGATATGAAGATCATGAGCTGCCCCATAATGAAATCGCCAGTAGTCGCGAATATCTCCTTCTTCCCTAATCCAAGATTGGAGAAAGAAGATCTAAGAGGGACCTATGGAGAATGTAGTCAGAAATCCATAATAGAGTCCGACCACAACGACCGAATTAATTATCCTCATCGAGAAACTTAGACTACTAAATAGAAAAGATTTGAAAATCATGGCATGGGTCTCCTTTTTTTCTTTCTTTAGAGTTTTCTATATGCACAATTTCTCGATGTTTCGATGAGAATTTCTTGACTTTCCATATATAGAAAGAGATAGACTATAAATGACATCTCTTATGTCAATAAGACCAAAGGGATGGATATTAAATGATAGGAAGTGCTAGGAAGTGAAATAGAATGAAATAGAGCCACTTTGGGCTTCCCTATGAAATGAGGCATGGAACGGAGCCACTACGAAGAAATTATGGGAGTTACGAAAGAAGCTTCGGACTCATATT
>NW_028260426.1:0-12500 GCF_056163025.1 Triticum urartu | reverse complement strand
TGAAGACTAGTAGAGTCTCGTCTTTTGTCATTCTTTGCTCCTTTTTCACTCAATGATTCCTTCGAATTTGCCGACCAAAAATTCTATATGTCTATTCTATCTATGATATTTCTATATATATAGAATATGATATCTAATATGACATCCGATTTGTCAAAGGGATTGGATTGGTGACTTACCCATTCAGTGACTTTGGCACTGGACGTTCCAAAAACGGGTACTATCGGATCGGGTGAATTAGAGAATAGACAGAGGTCCGTTGGCATTTCAGCCTTTCTTCTCCTTTCAGGGCCTATCCGAAAGAGAATCCAGTACCTCTTGGTCCTGAATATCAGAATAGGACGAACGAACCGGCCTCCGCGGATATCTTTGCTTCGGAACAAAACCCTGCAATCAAATAGATTGTCCCAAGGGCGCCATATTCTAGGAGCCCAAGTTATGCTATTGAAAATTCGTTCCTCTAGCAGTTCCGGTTTGAGCATTCCGTTCCCTTTTTCAAACTCCACTTCTTTTCATATAGCAATCCCTGATCAAAGAGAGAACAATATCCATTTCAAAACATTTCTAACAGATTCCTTAGTTCGGACCGACGAAGTAATGTCACTCGACTATTATCAACCTGACTGCAATCTTTTTCTGTCGGTAAGGATTGCACCAGAGCACCTTCTACTTCTAATAGGCCATGAACTATAGATAGAGAAGAATCATTCTGAGCGAGTACATAAGAAGCGATCCACTTTTTTTCATCGGTTCCAGGGGAAGACCAAAGATCTTGCGCGGCAGGTCCGCCAGAAAAACTCAAAAGAGAAAGAAGTCTCGTTAATCTCTTCATGCTCGTTCCAAGTTCGAAGTACCTTTTGGCCAAAGAAAAACCCGCTTCCTGACACGATTGCCTCTTTATCTTTATATAGATAGATTCTATGGGGTTATTACTTAGTAAGTCTATTTTGTACAAGAGCCCCTCCTATCTGATAGAAAAGGGTCCCATGATCCCGAGCCGATCTTACCTTGGCTCGCAAACCCCAAGTTTGTCTATGAAGAGCTAATCTAATTGTATTTTTTTCTAGAATGGATTTCTTATGTGGAATACTAATGGATAGGGCTTCGTTGCTAAGTGCTACAAGATCTAGTGCACTGGAACTCGTGGTTATGGACCCGAATCCTTTAGTATGGAACATTGTCTTTTCCAAGTAAAAACCCCTAGTATATGAAAGAATGAAAAGGTGCTTTCGTTCTTGTGGAATAAGAAGCCCTCGTACCTTAATGAAAGGAAAATCGTAATTTTTCGTTAGGTATTTGACCAAATAGGATCGTCCAGTTCCTACAGAACCTATCACTAAAATACCCGATAGGGCTAAGCGGAACGAAAAGGGTTTTCCATGAGATGGTAAATGAAAACGATTAGTCCCACACGAGGTTTGGGAATAAGTGATTGTCTGATAATGAGCAAGGAATATACGTCTTTCTGCTAAAGAGGATCTATTAAACTCATAATTCATTAGATCCTTGTTATCAATGCCAACTAGGTATCATAAGTAAATGGATCCCGGTTGTTCAATCCTTTGATAACCAAGGTCATTCTTTGCTAAAGAGAAATGATCACTATGAGTCAGACTCAATAGAATTGGATCCATTCCAAATAGCGAGAATTAGGATTCTTGATCCCTCTCAATCTCTCTTTCAATTCGAGGATCCAGAGAGGTGTTTTCATAGTCATCTCCGAATATTTGCCATCTCGGAATATTTTCGATTTCATTTTTCTATGATATGTCTTTCTATATGAAAATTGGTTATTTACGATGTACGATGATCCCTGTTAAGCATCCATGGCTGAATGGTTAAAGCGCCCAACTCATAATTGGTAAATTTGCGGGTTCAATTCCTGCTGGATGCACACGAACGGGAACATTCCATAAGTCTATTGGAACTGGCTCTCTATCCATGGAATCTCATCCATCATCCATACATAACGAATTGGTATGGTATATTCATACCATAACATAAGAACAATAAGAACTCGAATTCTTATCGATACTGGAACTCAGAGCATAGGAGGGAAAGTCGATTTATGGATGGAATCAAATACGCAGTATTTACAGAAAAAAGTCTTCGTTTATTGGGAAAGAATCAATATACTTTTAATGTCGAATCGGGATTCACTAAGACAGAAATAAAGCATTGGGTCGAACTCTTCTTTGGTGTTAAGGTGGTAGCTGTGAATAGCCATCGACTACCTGGAAAAGGTAGAAGAATAGGACCTATTCTGGGCCATACAATGCATTACAGACGTATGATCATTACCCTTCAACCGGGTTATTCTATTCCACTTCTAGATAGAGAAAAAAACTAAAGGAGAATACTTAATAATACGGCGAAACATTTATACAAAACACCTATCCCGAGCACACGCAAGGGAACCGTAGACAGGCAAGTGAAATCCAATCCACGAAATAATTTGATCCATGGACGGCACCGTTGTGGTAAAGGTCGTAATTCCAGAGGAATCATTACCGCAAGGCATAGAGGGGGAGGTCATAAGCGCCTATACCGTAAAATAGATTTTCGACGGAATCAAAAAGACATATCTGGTAGAATCGTAACCATAGAATACGACCCTAATCGAAATGCATACATTTGTCTCATACACTATGGGGATGGTGAGAAGAGATATATTTTACATCCCAGAGGGGCTATAATTGGAGATACTATTGTTTCTGGTACAAAAGTTCCTATATCAATGGGAAATGCCCTACCTTTGAGTGCGGTTTGAACTATTGATTTACGTAATTGGAAGTAACCAATTAGGTTTACGACGAAACCTAGAAATCGATCACTGATCCAATTTGACTACCTCTACGGGATAGACCTCAACAGAAAACTGTTGAGTAACGGCAGCAAGTGATTGAGTTCAGTAGTTCCTCATAGAAAATTATTGGCTCTAGAGATATGGTAATATGGAGAAGACAAAATTGTTTGAAGCACGCACAGAACCGGAAGCGCCCCTTGTTTCAAAGAGAGGAGGACGGGTTATTCACATTTAATTTGATGGTCAGAGGCAAATTGAAAGCTAAGCAGTGGTAATTAAGACCCCCGGGGGAAAATAGGGATGTCTCCTACGTTACCCATAATATGTGGAAGTATCGACGTAATTTCATAGAGTCATTCGATCTGAATGCTACATGAAGAACATAAGCCAGATGACGGAACGCAGAGACCTAGGATGTAGAAGATCATAACATGAGCGATTCGGCAGATTTGGATTCCTTTCCTATATATCCACTCATGTGGTACTTCATCATATGATTCATATAAGATCCATCTGTCTAGAGATCGTCATATACATCTAGAAAGCCGTATGCTTTGGAAGAAGCTTGTACAGTTTGGGAAGGGGTTTTTTGAGAGAAAAGAAGAATCTACTTCAACCGATATGCCCTTAGGCACGGCCATGCATAACATAGAAATCACACGTGGAAGGGGTGGGCAATTAGCTAGAGCAGCAGGTGCTGTAGCGAAACTCATTGCAAAAGAGGGTAAATCGGCCACTTTAAGATTACCATCTGGGGAGGTCCGTTTAGTATCCCAAAACTGCTTAGCAACAGTCGGACAAGTGGGTAATGTTGGGGTGAACCAAAAAAGTTTGGGTAGAGCCGGATCTAAGTGTTGGCTAGGTAAACGCCCCGTAGTAAGAGGGGTAGTTATGAACCCTGTGGACCACCCCCATGGGGGCGGTGAAGGGAAAGCTCCCATTGGTAGAAAAAAACCCACAACCCCTTGGGGTTATCCTGCGCTTGGAAGAAGAACTAGGAAAAGGAAAAAATATAGCGATAGTTTTATTCTTCGTCGCCGTAAGTAAATACGTAACTAGGAATATGGAAAATTGCATTTTTGGAATTTGCAATAATGCGATGGGCGAACGACGGGAATTGAACCCGCGCATGGTGGATTCACAATCCACTGCCTTGATCCACTTGGCTACATCCGCCCCTTATCCAGCTAAAGGATTTTTTTCTTTTTTCCATTGATCATTATTCTATTTATTCTGACCTCCGTACTTCGATCGAGATATTGGACATAGAATGCCACTCTTTAAAAAGGAAAAAAGGAGTAATCAGCTGTGACACGAAAAAAAACGAATCCTTTTGTAGCTCATCATTTATTGGCAAAGATAGAAAAGGTCAATATGAAGGAGGAGAAAGAAACAATAGTAACGTGGTCCCGGGCATCTAGCATTCTACCCACAATGGTTGGCCATACAATCGCGATTCATAATGGAAAGGAACATATACCTATTTACATAACAAATCCTATGGTAGGTCGCAAATTGGGGGAATTCGTGCCTACTCGGCATTTCACGAGTTATGAAAATGCAAGAAAGGATACTAAATCTCGTCGTTAACTGAATTCTGAATAGAAAGATTAAGAAGAAAAAAAGATTCAAAATAAAGTAAAGGTAGGCGGGGAATAACCTTATTTATGACAAGTTTCAAACTAGTAAAGTATATCCCTAGGATAAAGAAGAAGAAAAGTGGGCTAAGGAAACTCGCAAGGAAAGTTCCAACCGATCGTCTACTTAAGTTCGAGAGAGTTTTCAAAGCACAAAAACGTATCCCTATGTCTGTTTTCAAAGCACAAAGAGTTCTTGACGAGATTCGCTGGCGTTACTACGAGGAAACTGTTATGATACTGAACCTCATGCCCTATCGAGCATCTTATCCCATCTTAAAGTTGGTTTATTCGGCAGCCGCAAATGCTACTCATTATAGGGATTTCGACAAAGCGAATTTATTTATTACTAAAGCCGAAGTCAGTAGGAGTACTATTATGAAGAAATTCAGACCTCGAGCTCGAGGACGTAGTTTCCCCATAAAAAAAAGCATGTGTCATATAACAATTGTACTAAATATAGTAAAGAAATCTAAATAACCTTTAGATCCATCTAAGATTTCGATTCCCAGTAAAAAAAATATAGAATAGAAAAATATGGGACAAAAAATAAATCCACTCGGTTTCAGACTTGGTACAACCCAAAAACACCATTCCTTTTGGTTCGCACAACCAAAAAATTATTCTGAAGGTCTACAGGAAGATAAAAAAATAAGGGATTGTATCAAGAACTATATACAAAAGAATAGGAAAAAGGGCTCGAATAGAAAAATAGAATCAGACTCAAGTTCCGAAGTAATTACACATAATAGAAAAATGGACTCAGGTTCAAGTTCCGAAGTAATTACACATATAGAAATCCAAAAAGAAATCGATACGATCCACGTCATAATCCATATTGGATTCCCAAATTTATTAAAGAAAAAAGGAGCAATCGAAGAATTAGAGAAAGATCTACAAAAGGAAATTAACTCTGTAAACCAGAGATTTAATATTTCTATCGAAAAAGTTAAAGAACCTTATAGACAGCCTAACATTCTTGCAGAATATATAGCTTTCCAATTAAAAAATAGAGTTTCATTCCGAAAGGCAATGAAAAAAGCCATTGAATTAACTAAAAAAGCAGATATAAGGGGAGTAAAAGTAAAAATTGCGGGTCGTCTCGGAGGAAAAGAAATTGCACGCGCCGAATCTATTAAAAAGGGTAGACTTCCCCTCCAAACAATTCGCGCTAAAATTGATTATTGCTGCTATCCAATTCGGACTATCTATGGAGTATTAGGTGTAAAAATTTGGATATTCGTAGACGAAGAATAAGTAATCTTGTCTTCGGATTCTGTCCATTGATAGAATAAAAAATGACAAGAGACTTTTTTCCTGAAATCCCTGCAAAAGAAGAAATTATACCTCTTTCTATAAGATTTAATGAAAATTGATAAATCATTTAATATAATTGCTATGCTTAGTGTGTGACTCGTTATTTTTTTCTTTTTTTTAAGAAAAAAACTTAGTAATTATAGAAAATTAACTAATAACCAACCTATTGCTTCGTATTGTCGAGATCCTAACTAAGAAACAGTCACTATATGAATAAATACCTCTATCATAACATAAATGAGTAGATGTGTCATATAGTTGTAGCAACTGCAATTTTTTCTCTAAAAAAGAAAAGGGATTCTAGGTTGTGAAGCAAAACTAAAGGGATGTGGATAAAGGGAGGGATGATAGAAAGAAGGAAGAGGAAATAAATAAGATATAGGATTCCACTATGTATGGTCTATGAATTACATCATAAAAGGCAATGTGATAAAGCATCAATATAATAAAAATAATAGAGAATTAAAAATTGTAACTTGAAACAAGAACTACAAATTTAAAGCAATAATAAAGAGCCGCCCGGGTTAATAAAACTGAGAAAATTAACTCGGAAAGAAATTTTTTGGAAGCTCCGTTGCGGGATTCAGACCTAACCATTCAAGGAGAAGCAGTGGGAACGACAGAACCTATGATTCCATAGGATTTTATTGAAAAGAATCCTAACACTTCATTGGGTGGGATGGCGGAACAAACCAAAAAAATTGTCTTATTTGGTAAGTTTATAAATTAACAAATAAGACAGGAAAGAGTAAATATTCGCCCGCGAAATTCTTATTGAATTAGAATACTTTACCGCGATTCAATAAGAGTAAAAATAAGGATTTTTTTAAGAAGGATTACATTATCTATAAATATAGAATTTAGATAAATATACACACACATCTGGATATATTCTAGATCTTCTTTTTTGACTATATATTATATTTTTCTGTTTTAACAAATTCAATATAAAAAAAACCGAACTTTTTCTATTATCTATTAATGTGTATCTATCCGTACCGTAATATTTTGGAATATTATGAATTAGAGAAATTTACATGCTTTCTGATTCCATTCGCGAGGAGCTGGATGAGAAGAAACTCTCATGTCCAGTTTTGCAGTAGAGATGGAACTAAGAAAGAGAACCATCGACTATAACCCCAAAAGAACCAGATTTCGCAAACAACATAGAGGAAGAATGAAAGGAAAATCCTGCCGAGGCAATCGTATTTGTTTTGGTAGATATGCTCTTCAAGCACTTGAACCCGCTTGGATCACGGCGAGACAGATAGAAGCAGGACGAAGAGCAATAACACGATATGCACGTCGTGGTGGAAAAATATGGGTACGTATATTTCCCGACAAACCGGTTACACTAAGACCCACGGAAACACGTATGGGCTCGGGAAAGGGGTCCCCCGAATATTGGGTATCCGTTGTTAAACCTGGTCGTATACTTTATGAAATGGGGGGAGTATCTGAAACTGTAGCTAGAGCAGCTATCTCCATAGCTGCCAGTAAAATGCCCATACGAAGTCAATTTATTCGATTAGAGATATAGAACCCTAAAAGGGGTATGGAAGATAAAAAAAAATGCTCGGTTTTTCTTTCTGGAAAGACAATATTTCTTTCATCCTTTTGCATTGAAATAACAAATTGAAATCAAAATAATATGATTCAACCTCAGACCCTTTTAAATGTAGCAGATAATAGTGGAGCTCGAAAATTGATGTGTATTCGAGTCATAGGAGCTGCTGGTAATCAGCGATATGCTCGTATTGGTGATGTTATTGTTGCTGTAATCAAAGACGCATTGCCCCAAATGCCTCTAGAAAGATCCGAAGTAATTCGAGCTGTAATTGTACGTACATGTAAAGAGTTCAAATGCGAAGACGGTATAATAATCCGCTATGATGACAATGCTGCGGTTATAATTGATCAAAAAGGCAATCCAAAAGGAACTCGAGTTTTTGGCGCGATTGCCGAGGAATTGAGAGAATTGAATTTTACCAAAATAGTTTCATTAGCTCCTGAAGTATTATAAATACTAGTAGGCGAAATTGAGACCAAAGAATTAATTTAGTAGATTGTGTTTTACGTATATGTTTTAAAATCCAAAATGAAAAAAAAAAAAAGAAAACATGTTGATTATAGAAAAATTAGGAGGAACCTAGAATTAGAGTCTTATGGGCAAGGACACTATTGCTGATTTACTAACCTCTATAAGAAATGCGGACATGAATAAAAAAGGAACAGTTCGAGTAGTATCTACAAATATTACCGAAAACATTGTTAAAATACTTCTACGAGAGGGTTTTATTGAAAGTGTTCGGAAACATCAGGAACGTAACAGATATTTCTTGGTTTCAACTTTGCGACATCAAAAGAGAAAGACTATAAAAGGAATATATAGAACAAGAACCTTTTTAAAGCGTATCAGCCGACCCGGCTTACGAATTTATACCAACTATCAAGGAATTCCTAAAGTTTTGGGTGGAATGGGAATTGCTATTCTTTCTACTTCTCGAGGAATAATGACAGATCGAGAAGCTCGACTAAACAGAATTGGGGGAGAAGTCTTATGTTATATATGGTAATCGCCCCGCCTATAGTGCTCGAATTCTATCTCGCCCTTCCTATTTTTAAAATAAAAATAGAAAAATAGGAGAAAAAAAATATGACAGAAAAAAAAAATAGGAGAGAAAAAAAAAACCCGAGAGAAGCAAAAGTAACTTTCGAAGGTTTAGTTACGGAAGCCCTACCCAATGGAATGTTCCGCGTTCGGCTAGAGAATGACACCATCATCCTAGGCTATATTTCAGGAAAGATACGGTCTAGTTCTATACGAATACTGATGGGGGATAGGGTCAAAATTGAAGTAAGTCGTTATGATTCAAGCAAGGGACGTATAATTTATAGACTTCCCCATAAGGATTCGAAGCGTATCGAAGACTCGAAGGATAGCGAAGATTTGAAGGATAGCGAAGATTTGAAGGATACCAAAGATTCAAAGGATTAGGTTTTTCTTTTTTTTTCTAGGGTAATAAATTCTAAGTTCTAAAATTCAAGCGAAGAGACTTATTTTTTCCAAAAGATTAGATTCATAGTTTAAAAAAGGATACGGAAATATGAAAATAAGAGCTTCCGTTCGTAAAATTTGTACAAAATGTCGACTGATTCGTAGGCGTGGACGAATTAGAGTCATTTGCTCTAATCCGAAGCATAAACAAAGACAGGGGTAATCTTTCGAAAAAGAACTTTACTTTCTAAAAAGTAAAAAAAAGTACCCGCGGAAATGTTCCAATTCCAAATAAAATAATTTCATTTAAAATAATTAAAGTAAAGGGTTTATTTTACCCTGAAACGGATATCTTTGTATCTTTTTTTCTTTTTTTTATTTCTAACTCATATTTATGAGATAATAAAATATGGCAAAAGCTATACCAAAAATTGGTTCACGTAAGAAAGTGCGTATTGGTTTACGTAGGAATGCACGTTTTAGTTTACGGAAGAGTGCACGTAGAATAACAAAAGGGGTTATTCATGTTCAAGCTAGTTTCAACAATACCATTATAACTGTTACAGACCCACAAGGTCGGGTGGTTTTTTGGTCCTCGGCCGGTACTTGTGGATTCAAAAGCTCAAGAAAAGCATCACCCTATGCTGGTCAAAGAACAGCAGTAGATGCTATTCGTACAGTAGGTTTGCAACGAGCAGAAGTTATGGTAAAGGGCGCTGGTAGTGGAAGAGATGCCGCATTACGAGCCATTGCTAAAAGTGGTGTGCGATTAAGTTGTATACGCGATGTAACACCTATGCCGCATAATGGATGTCGACCGCCTAAAAAAAGACGTCTGTAAAAGAATTAACCCGCTTTCAACTTTCATTTCAAGAGAAATAAACGATTCAATGATAAAATAATAATACTAGTCTATTATGGTTCGAGAGGAGGTAGCAGGATCCACTCAAACACTACAGTGGAAGTGTGTTGAATCAAGAGTAGATAGTAAGCGCCTTTATTATGGTCGTTTCATTCTGTCCCCGCTTAGAAAAGGTCAAGCGGACACCGTCGGTATTGCCTTGCGAAGAGCTTTACTTGGAGAAATAGAAGGAACATGTATCACACGTGCAAAATTTGGGAGCGTGCCGCACGAGTATTCTACAATAGCAGGTATTGAAGAATCCGTACAAGAAATTTTACTAAATTTGAAAGAAATTGTATTGAGAAGTAATCTCTATGGAGTTAGAGACGCATCCATTTGCGTCAAAGGTCCTAGATACATAACTGCTCAAGATATCATCTTACCGCCTTCCGTAGAAATCGTTGATACGGCACAACCTATAGCTAACTTGACAGAGCCCATTGATTTCTGTATTGATTTACAGATCAAGAGAGATCGTGGATATCAGACAGAACTCAGAAAGAACTATCAAGATGGAAGTTATCCTATAGATGCTGTATCCATGCCTGTTCGAAATGTGAATTATAGTATTTTTTCTTGTGGGAATGGAAATGAAAAACACGAGATACTTTTTCTAGAAATATGGACTAATGGAAGTTTAACCCCTAAGGAAGCACTTTATGAGGCTTCTCGTAATTTGATTGATTTATTTCTTCCTTTTCTACACGCGGAGGAAGAGGGCGCTAGTTTCGAAGAAAATAAAAACAGGTTTACTCCACCCCTTTTTACTTTTCAAAAAAGATTAACTAATCTAAAGAAAAACAAAAAAGGAATTCCATTGAATTGTATTTTTATTGATCAATTAGAATTGACTTCTAGAACGTATAATTGTCTAAAAAGGGCCAATATACATACACTATTGGACCTTTTGAGTAAGACTGAAGAAGATCTTCTGAGAATTGACAGTTTTCGTATGGAAGATAGAAAACATATATGGGACACTCTAGAGAAGCATCTCCCAATTGATTTACTTAAGAATAAACTCTCGTTTTAAATCCATTGCAATTTTTTTTCTTCTTCTTTTTCGAGTTAGAATAAAAAGAAAACAATTTAGCATCTTTGGTACAATCTATATTTTCGCGAAATGGATCATAATAAAATGGATTTTAGGTATCTAGGGAAGATTCACTTGGAAGTAACTATTTCCTAGATACCTATGGTACTTCACGGTTGAATGAATCAAAAAATATCTAAAAAAGACCTAAAGTTAATGATTTATCAATGGGTAATGTTGCTCCAATACCTAACCAAAGAGCTACTACAGTACCGATTAAAAAAACGGTCGTAGCTACTGGGCGGCGAAATGGATTTTGGAATTTATTGACATTCTCTAGAAAAGGTACTGTCAATAAGCCTGTTGGCACAGAAACCATTAAAAGAACGCCCAATAACTTATTGGGTACCGTACGGAGTATTTGAAACACGGGAAAGAAGTACCACTCGGGTAATATTTCCAGAGGAGTTGCAAACGGATCTGCCGGTTCACCAATCATTGATGGCTCGAGAACCGCTAAACCTACATTACATGCAATAGTACCTAGAATTACTACTGGAAAAATATATAAAAGATCGTTGGGCCATGCGGGTTCCCCGTAATAATTATGTCCCATCCCTTTAGCTAATTTAGCTCTTAATACAGGATCATTTAAGTCTGGTTTCTTTGTTATTGGGATAGGTGAACTCTTTAGGATCCATCCCCCAAAGGAACCGGACATGAGAATTTATCATCATCCGGCTCGAGCAAGAGTGAAAGAAATAAGACCGCGGAAGATCCTTAATAGAATTAAGGTTTATAATGACTCAATGACTCTAGGCAAGAAAAGCTTTATCAGATTCTCTTTTCCGAAGTTGCACCTACAACTACTCATTGAAAATAATCCTATTCTTATGGGTAAATGCTCAATATCCAAGTGGGCTTACAAATTTGATCATGATCAATTGCTTTGTGGATTGTCTCATGTCTCTTGATTAGTTGGTATTTATCCCCTCAATATCGCAAGTTTCTTACCTCCAAACAAAATATTTACTTGTTACTAATAAAAAATCAAAAAGTTTAGCCTACATTCTTCCTTAGATCCCTTCTTTTACTCCGATAGTATTGCGGATCACAATCGATGCAAAGAAAATGAATGCATTTCCATACTATAATAAAAAGGTAAGTGTAATAAATAGAGAACTGGATCATGTCACATGACTTATTCCATTTCTACTCTATGGGATCTTACGGAGCCTGTTCATGGATGACATGGTTGCGGTATGATCATAGAAGATATTCTCCTCAAGTGAACCAGCCTATCCTTCCTAGGTAGGGGACTTACATGTTGATTGGATGCGGAGACACCTTTGGTTGTGAATTCTAATGTGGCAGATCCAATTCTTTATCTGCATGGCCAAATCAATAATTCAAGTCACACACTCCCATAATCCGCCTTTTTTCTTTCGTAAAATTAACTTCAACTATTTGTATTGTATAAAAATACTTTGGAGTTGAAGAGAAGTATCCAAATGACATGTGTTATTTTACAATAACCCATGCTTGTAGCAATGAAATACCAAAACCTACCCGATATGATATATGATAATTATAATTCTCTATGATATGCCTTCCCTATAAAGGACCCGAAATACCTTGCTTACGTATCATTGGAAAGTGCATTAACATAAATACGGCAGTAAGCAGAGGCAGTACAAAGGTATGTAAACTATAAAAACGAGTCAAAGTGGATTGGCCCACACTAGCACTTCCGCGTAATAACTCCACTAAAGGCGATCCTATTACCGGAATGGCGTCAGGTACAC
>NW_028260425.1:0-42873 GCF_056163025.1 Triticum urartu | reverse complement strand
CTTGTACACAGGCTTCTAAAGCCACTCGATTAGCTGCTGCACCAGGTGCATTTCCCCAAGGATGTCCTAAAGTTCCTCCACCAAATTGTAATACAGAATCGTCCCCAAAGATTTCGGTCAGAGCTGGCATATGCCAAACATGAATACCACCTGAAGCTACCGGTATAACACCTGGCATGGATACCCAGTCCTGAGTGAAAAAGATACCGCGAGCACGATCTTTTTCAATAAAATCATCGCGCAATAAATCAACAAAACCTAAAGTCATTTCGCGTTCCCCTTCTAACTTACCTACTACTGTACCGGAGTGGATATGATCTCCCCCAGACATACGCAATGCTTTAGCTAATACACGGAAATGCATACCATGATTTTTCTGTCTATCAATAACTGCATGCATTGCACGGTGAATGTGAAGAAGTAGGCCATTGTCGCGGCAATAATGAGCCAAAGTAGTATTTGCGGTGAATCCCCCAGTTAAGTAGTCATGCATTACAATAGGAACCCCTAATTCTCTTGCAAATACAGCTCTCTTAATCATTTCTTCACATGTACCCGCAGTCGCATTCAAGTAATGCCCCTTGATTTCACCGGTTTCGGCCTGTGATTTATAAATAGCTTCGGCACAAAAGACAAAACGGTCTCTCCAGCGCATAAATGGTTGTGAGTTTACGTTTTCATCATCTTTGGTAAAATCAAGTCCACCACGTAGACACTCATAACACGCTCTACCATAATTTTTTGCGGATAATCCCAATTTTGGTTTAATAGTACATCCCAATAAAGGACGACCGTACTTGTTCAACTTATCTCTTTCAACTTGGATACCATGAGGCGGGCCTTGGAAAGTTTTTGAATAAGTAGGGGGAATTCGTAGATCCTCCAAACGTAGAGCACGTAGGGCTTTGAAACCAAATACGTTACCTACAATGGAAGTAAACATGTTAGTAACGGAACCCTCTTCAAATAGGTCTAATGGATAAGCTACATAACAGATCCATTGGTTGTCTTCCCCAGCAACAGGCTCGATGTGATAGCATCGTCCTTTGTAACGATCAAGACTGGTAAGTCCATCAGTCCAAACAGTTGTCCATGTACCAGTAGAAGATTCGGCAGCTACTGCAGCCCCTGCTTCTTCGGGCGGAACCCCAGGCTGAGGACTTACTCGGAATGCTGCCAAGATATCAGTATCCTTAGTTTCATACTCTGGGGTGTAGTAAGTCAATTTATAATCTTTAACACCAGCTTGAAATCCAACACCTGCTTTAGTTTCTGTTTGTGGTGACATAAGTCCCTCCCTATAACTCTTGAATTAAGAATTCTCACAATAACAGGGTCTACTCGATGTTAATTAGGCGTAAATGAAACTTTAGCAAAAATCTCGTAAAACAAAAAGGATATTCAATTAATATAATATCAACTCATTAAAGAAAATTGAGGGCATGCTTAGGTTAATGAATATGTTTCATTCATATATAATGCGTACACCCTGTGTATGTTCTATCCTATAGGAATTCCAATATAGGAATTCGATAGGAATTGAGTTGTTGTTATGGTAAGTTAACACGGTTCGTTATTAAACCATGGATTTGATTTACCAAATCCATAATTATTGTATACTCTTTGATAGATATAGCGCAACCCAAATTAATTCCTAATCCTTATTTTACAAGTTCTTAATAGTTCTCTTTTCTTATTTTGAATGCAAATACCTAACTAAATACTAATAAAATTCTTTGTTGACAGCAATCTATGCTTCACAGTAGTATATATTTTGTATATCGAAGTCCTAGATAGGAAAGTAGAGTAGGCACAGATCCTCCACAAAAGGCAAAATGTATATGAAAAAAAAGATTGATTGAACTTTCCAATGGACTCATTCCATGAGTAAACGATTGAATGGGATTCGCTTGGGCAACGAAATCAAGTCCTGGTCCCCTTTTCTCTCTTATTGAATTAACTAATTCATTTCCTTTTTACTTTTGGATTTTTTTTGATTTGATTTGGCATTATTCAACAATAAAAAAAGAAAAATTTCGACAAATTCCTTTTTTTTAATTATGTGATAATTATGAGAACCAATCCTACTACTTCTCCTCCCGGGGTTTCCACAATTGAAGAAAAAAGTACAGGTCGTATCGATCAAATTATTGGACCCGTGCTGGATGTCACTTTTCCCCCAGGCAAGTTACCTTATATTTATAACGCTTTGGTAGTCCAGAGTAGAGACACTGCCGATAAGCAAATTAATGTGACTTGTGAGGTACAACAATTATTAGGAAATAATCGAGTTAGAGCTGTAGCTATGAGTGCTACGGACGGGTTGATGAGAGGAATGGAAGTGATTGACACGGGAGCTCCTCTCAGTGTTCCGGTCGGTGGAGCTACTCTCGGACGAATTTTCAACGTTCTTGGGGAGCCTGTTGACAATTTGGGTCCTGTAGATAGTAGTGCAACGTTCCCTATTCATAGATCTGCGCCTGCCTTTATCGAGTTAGATACGAAATTATCCATCTTTGAAACAGGTATTAAGGTCGTCGATCTTTTAGCTCCTTATCGACGTGGAGGAAAAATAGGACTATTTGGGGGGGCTGGAGTAGGTAAAACAGTACTGATCATGGAATTAATCAATAACATTGCTAAAGCTCATGGGGGCGTATCCGTATTCGGTGGAGTAGGGGAACGGACTCGTGAAGGAAATGATCTTTATATGGAAATGAAGGAATCCGGAGTAATTAATGAAAAAAATATTGAGGAATCAAAGGTAGCTCTAGTCTATGGCCAAATGAATGAACCACCGGGAGCTCGTATGAGAGTTGGTTTAACTGCCCTAACTATGGCGGAATATTTCCGAGATGTTAATAAGCAAGACGTGCTTTTATTTATCGATAATATCTTTCGTTTTGTTCAAGCAGGATCAGAGGTATCCGCTTTATTAGGGAGAATGCCCTCCGCAGTGGGTTATCAACCTACTCTTAGTACAGAAATGGGTTCTTTGCAAGAAAGAATTGCTTCTACTAAAAAGGGATCTATAACTTCGATTCAAGCAGTTTATGTACCTGCAGACGATTTGACCGACCCTGCCCCTGCCACAACATTTGCACATTTGGATGCTACTACCGTACTTTCCAGAGGATTAGCTTCCAAGGGTATTTATCCAGCAGTAGATCCTTTAGATTCAACCTCGACTATGTTACAGCCTCGGATCGTTGGCAACGAACATTATGAAACTGCGCAAAGAGTTAAGGAAACTTTACAACGTTACAAAGAACTTCAGGACATTATCGCAATTCTTGGCTTGGATGAATTATCGGAAGAGGATCGTTTAACTGTAGCAAGAGCAAGAAAAATTGAGCGTTTCTTATCACAACCGTTCTTTGTGGCAGAAGTTTTTACTGGTTCTCCAGGAAAGTATGTTGCTCTTGCGGAAACTATTAGGGGATTTCAACTAATCCTTTCCGGAGAATTAGACGGCCTACCTGAACAGGCTTTTTATTTGGTGGGTAACATCGATGAAGCTAGCACGAAAGCTATAACCTTAGAAGAGGAGAACAAATCGAAGAAATGAAATTAAATCTTTATGTACTGACTCCTAAGCGAATTATTTGGGATTGTGAAGTGAAAGAAATCATTTTATCCACTAATAGTGGCCAAATTGGCGTATTACCAAACCACGCCCCCATTAACACAGCAGTAGATATGGGTCCTTTGAGAATACGCCTCCTCAACGACCAATGGTTAACAGCGATTCTGTGGAGCGGTTTTGCGAGAATAGTTAATAATGAGATCATCATTTTAGGAAATGATGCGGAACTGGGTAGTGATATTGATCCGGAAGAAGCTCAAAAGGCACTTGAAATAGCCGAAGCTAACTTGAGTAAAGCTGAGGGTACGAAAGATTTGGTTGAAGCGAAGCTCGCTCTCAGACGAGCTAGGATACGAATCGAGGCTGTCAATTGGATTCCCCCATCCAATTGAAGACAATCCAGTGGTTTATAGTTGATACAAAGAAAAAGGGAAGAGGGGTAGAAAAAGTTATTAGATAGCGAAGCGAAGTAAGTCCAATGCTATCTAGTAATTTTTCTACCTACTTACCTACTATTGGATTTGAACCAATGACTCCCGCCGTATGAAAGCAATACTCTAACCACTGAGTTAAGTAGGCAATTTATCACCACAAAGGAAGACCCATTACTTCGATCGATTATATATTGAATCCCTTTTCTAAGCAATACCGCTCTGTTATTGGTCTGTTATATACTAAATACTAAACTAAATACTAAACAGATACAGATCAAAGGGGTATCCTCTGGCATTAGAAAATATTCATCTTGACAAGAAATTATCTATATGTTAAGATATCTCTGATAAGGGCTATAGCTCAGTTCGGTAGAGCAACTCGTTTACACGTGCGCCAATGCTTTTCAAAGGAGCTTATTATGCAATGAACATAATCGATCTTATTGCAAAATCAATGTCTTACTTCATAGATTCGAGAGAATAGGAGAACAGTAGCCTGACAAACAGTCGGTTCAGTCCGATTCAGGTGCCAATTCAGGTGCCTAATCAAATAGAACCCTTATGGATTTGCTAGTTGATAAGGTAAATATCCAGCCCACTAAATGCTAGGCGTAATGAGGATAAGGGCCTCCAAAAAACTTCTTTTCGTTCTATGAACTTTAAGGTGTATGAAGTCTCATAGTTAACTCTTGCAGTGGAACGATAGAGACTCCATTTCACTTAGGTTGATTTAATTTAGACCGGAGGCAGACCTAAGTCAAGGTAATCCTCCTTTGAAACACTTTGGTATTGCTCCTAGATAGATCATAATACAAAAAATCAATCAGAGCACAGGGAGCCATCTCATTATCTTTCCGTAAAGAAAAACTATGGTGGACTAACTGATCTTTAAATCAGTTTATGAAAGAGCCCAATGCAAAAAAATGCATGTTGGGTCTTTGAAACAGTTCAAATCATTTCGATAATAATCCGTTTGATCTGTTTTACCGAGAAGGTCTACGGTTCGAATCCGTATAGCCCTAATATGCCCTTTTTTAGATTTTAGGATCTCTATCCTATGTTTTCTTTAGTTTAGTATAGTTTTCATTTTCTCATTAGTATTTGTTTATAGACTGGATAGGCGCCTGCGACATAGAATAGAGATAAAAGCATTACCAAAGGCTCATTCATCGAAAATCAAAATCATACAGACAGGAAAAGAAAAACGAATTTCTATCAAATCAATAGAAGAAAGGATCCTTTCCCTGATTTGAATCCCGTCCTCCTTCAAATAGGATATCTCTAGACTTCCCTATAATAACTGCAATGATTTTATCCATTTTGCGAATTCCTACTTTGTTTTAAGTATATTTATTACTTTGTTTATAGATACATTATGTAAATTGATCAACTTTAAATAGAAAAAATAAAGTAAAGAGTAAATAAGAAAACAGAATATTCTGTCTCATAGTTCTGAAATAGAGTTCTTTATTTTTATTTTATAGTATTACTTCTCATTAATTATACTGCATAGATTAGTCCTACTATCTTAATTAGGTTCTAATTTAGTAGTATTCTCATTTTTATTTAATAGTCTCTTATTATTTTATTATTAAATATTAAATAAAGGATAGAGCTATTCTTTTTTCTAGAGATTCTAGAGAAAGCGAGACAAAGTGAAACGAGAAAGTTTTCTTTATATAAGAATTAGATCTACATACACCATATCTAAATAGAATGGAAATCCAAAAGAAAGGGAGTTGGGATTCCATTGGATGAATCTTTAAAGAAGATGCAGCACAGAGGAAACAAAGGCTAAACTTAAACTAAGCGCTTTTGTTTGAACAAAAAAGATTCTTGTTTCACCGAGGAAAAGAGAGAAGTTCTGGATAAATTGACAATGCTGAATTGAATTGACTAATTTAAGTTCCGCCTATTCCACATTAATGGGAGTACATTATGTTTCTGCTTCACGAATATGATATTTTTTGGACATTTCTAATAATAGCAAGCCTTATTCCTATTTTGGCATTTTCGATTTCAGGACTTTTAGCCCCGGTTAGTGAAGGACCAGAGAAGCTTTCTAGTTATGAATCGGGTATAGAACCCATGGGAGGGGCTTGGGTACAATTCCGAATACGCTATTATATGTTTGCGCTCGTTTTTGTTGTTTTTGATGTGGAAACCGTCTTTCTATACCCTTGGGCAATGAGTTTCGACGTATTGGGTGTATCCGTTTTTATCGAAGCTTTGATTTTCGTGCTTATCTTAGTTGTTGGTTTAGTTTATGCATGGCGAAAAGGAGCCTTGGAATGGTCTTAACTGAATATTTAGACAAAAAAAAAGAAGGAAAAGATTCTATTGAGACAGTTATGAATTTGATTGAGTTTCCCTTACTTGACCAAACAAGTTCCAATTCTGTTATTTCAACTACACCAAATGATCTTTCGAATTGGTCAAGACTCTCCAGTTTATGGCCCCTTCTATACGGTACCAGTTGTTGTTTCATTGAATTTGCTTCATTAATAGGCTCACGATTCGACTTTGATCGTTATGGATTGGTACCAAGATCAAGTCCTAGGCAAGCAGACCTAATTTTAACAGCCGGTACGGTAACAATGAAAATGGCTCCCTCTTTAGTGAGATTATACGAGCAAATGCCTGAACCAAAATACGTCATTGCTATGGGAGCCTGTACTATTACAGGGGGAATGTTCAGTACGGATTCCTATAGTACTGTTCGGGGAGTTGATAAGTTAATTCCTGTGGATGTCTACTTGCCGGGCTGCCCACCTAAACCGGAGGCAGTTATAGATGCCCTAACAAAACTTCGTAAGAAGATATCGCGAGAAATAGTTGAGGATCAAACTCTATCTCAAAATAAAAATAGATGTTTTACTACCAGTCACAAGCTTTATGTTAGGCGCAGTACTCATACAGGAACTTATGAGCAAGAATTGCTCTATCAATCACCATCTACATTAGATATATCTTCTGAAACTTTTTTCAAATCCAAAAGTTCAGTACCTTCCTACAAATTAGTGAATTAGGAGAGGGGCTCTTTTGTGTAGAAAAATAAAAAGCAGGGCAATCTTTCAAACTTGCATCCGAAATGTGAAATATTTATACAAAGAGGGAGAGATGAAGACAATGCAGCAGGGTTGGTTATCTAATTGGCTAGTCAAACATGAGGTGGTTCATAGATCTTTGGGCTTTGATCACCGAGGAATAGAGACTTTACAAATAAAAGCAGGGGATTGGGATTCCATTGCTGTCATTTTATATGTATATGGTTACAATTATTTACGCTCCCAATGTGCTTATGATGTAGCACCCGGTGGATCTTTAGCTAGCGTGTATCATCTTACGAGAATACAATATGGTATAGATAATCCAGAAGAAGTCTGCATAAAAGTCTTTGCCCAAAAGGATAATCCTAGAATTCCGTCTGTCTTCTGGATTTGGAGAAGTGCCGATTTTCAAGAACGCGAATCTTATGATATGGTGGGAATCTCTTATGATAATCATCCGCGCCTTAAACGTATCCTAATGCCTGAAAGTTGGATAGGCTGGCCCTTACGTAAGGATTATATAACCCCCAATTTTTATGAAATACAAGATGCTCATTGAATGATAAGAAATTCATGCTCACTTATACAACACAACTCCAGATTTTATTCAAGTCAAGGAATATTTTTAGGTTCTTTTCCTAGATGAAACGGAATACCTATTTATAATTAATTCCTAATTATACAAAAGCATTCCAGATAGACTGAGCAAAAAAAGGGTTTCATTTGGATTCCCCTATTTTGAAAATCGCATATTAATTTCCTTCATATGAACAGAAAAATAGGATGACTCAAAGAAGTTCTCTACCAGGAACTTTGTACCGCGCACATTACTTAGCACAACTAGGAAAATAAGATAAGATAAAGATAAGCAAGACTAAAAAAATATTCGTCGGAATAGCGGAATACAAAATTAAGAAACGCAAAAAAATAAAGGGGAATCTCACCCCCTTCTTTATCATAAAGAAAAGATATATTTTAAAACTTCTTTAAAAAGAAAAAGAAGTGCCTCTATATTTATATTATAGATTTATCCACTTAGATGAATAAATATTATTAATGAATATGTATCACAATCCATCTCGAGGTATTTGGATCAATACCTATTCGGTGGATCTTTTTTTTTTTTTTCTCTGCCAGGAACCAGATTTGAACTGGTGACACGAGGATTTTCAGTCCTCTGCTCTACCAACTGAGCTATCCTGACCTTTTCTTGTGCATCATCCTAGTAGAGTATTTGTATCTATGTCAATTAAAAGGACTAAAAATTAATTAAAGTATTTCAAATTTTAAATTTGAAAATGGGGGGGGTAGTCCTATGCATTGTGCATGGTTTACTTAAATAAAACTTAAAAATAGAGTGAATAACCAAGATTTCTTGCCGATACTCTAATAAAAAAGAAATCTATTCAATGAATAGGATAAGATCCATTGAGTTCTCTTCGCATTCCTTTGTGAAAGAGTAGAATGAGAAAGCTAATGAATCTTAAACCCATTGCATTGATAAAAAGAAAAAAAAGTGCATTGATAAAAAGAAAAAAAAAAAGAGGATAAATAATAATAATATAGTATAGTTAGGGAATAAAAGAGGATTTGGGGATAGAGGGACTTGAACCCTCACAACTTATAAAGTCGACGGATTTTCCTTTTACTAGAAATTTCATTGTTGTCAGTATTGACATGTAGAATGGGACTCTCTCTTTGTCCTCGTCCGATTAATCCACTTTTTTAAAGATCTCGAAAACTTTGAATTTTAATTGAAGAATTTGATTATTCAATATTCGATTGGAGTGGATTCACAATAATGAAAAAAAAAAATTATGATATGAGTTTTTTATTTCATAATCATTATCATTTCTAATTTCATTTTTAAAAAAGATAAAGAACCTATATTATAATTAGAATATAATATGAGTTCTGTGATTAATCGTTTGCTATGTCAGTATCTATACGTGTTTATTAAATGTATAAGGTATAAAACCCCTCTTTCTCTAATTTAGAACTAGAAGGAATTCCACTAACAACACAACGTAATTAACTCGATTCGTTAGAACAGCTTCCATTGAGTCTCTGCACCTATCCTTTTCCTTTGTATTCTAGTTCGAGAACCCCTTGTTTTCTCAAAACACGGATTTGGCTCAGGATTGCCCTTTTTTAATTCCAGGGTTTCTCTGAATTTGGAAGTTACCACTTAGCAGGTTTCCATACCAAGGCTCAATACAATCAAGTCCGTAGCGTCTACCGATTTCGCCATATCCCCATTTCCCTCTTCTTTGAGACCAGGATTCCTTGTGTAATTTCATCCATCTCTTAGTTTTTTTTTTGAATCATTGAGTTCATCACTCAACGTAGTCTAGCAGTTCAGTTCGACTCTATTTGAGAGACCTCGCTTGCTTATTGCAATTCAGAATTGAATTGATTCTATCCTTGATGTATTTGCAATTCAATCCGAATCAATATATCCAAAAGTTTTTATCTCCCCCACCTCCCGTCTTACTTTTTTATAGTATTCAAAATTATACTATAACGCTTGATATTTATTCTTTTTTTCTAATCAGAATTAGCAATTTTATTTACTCTGACTCTATGTTCCCCTTAGTGAAATATTAATCCTCAAATTATTAACAAATAATAAAGTCTATAATGATCGAATGAAAATACCAATAAATTCTATAATTTTATTTTTTAATATCCTATAGTTAAGCATATCAAGCTAACTTTATCTTTAAGAAGTTTTAGTATTTTTTTATTTTTATAAGTATAACTTCAAATTTAGAACTAGTTAATAGCTAAGATTAATAACTAATATCTGAGATTTTACGGATTTCCTATACTATACCTATTTCTATTTGTTACACTATTTCCGTTATGTAAGCCCACTTAGCTCAGAGGTTAGAGCATCGCATTTGTAATGCGAGGGTCATCGGTTCAAATCCGATAGTCGGCTTTTTTTTCTCTATCGATGTTCTACGAACAAGAATCTCTTTTTTTCCGAATTAAATGGAGAATCCAGGATCTTTTATGTTTTTTACCTTACAATTTTGCTAGATACAAAACAATAAAATAAATAATATATATACAAAAAAAAAAGATTTTGATGAAATTCCATTTTTTGGGGTACTTTAGTTGATTTTACTCTGTTTATCCTGTAGTTTAATTCAGTTTTAATTTCGATGTATTCTGTAATGTAAATACAATGAAATTAATTGTGTAAAATGAAATTTCAATAAAATAAAAAAAGGAGTCTTCATGTCCCGTTATCGAGGACCTCGTTTAAAAAAAATACGCCGTCTGGGAGCTTTACCAGGACTCACTAGAAAAACACCTAAATCCGGAAGTAATCTTAAAAAAAAATTCAATTCTGGGAAAAAGGAGCAATATCGTATTCGTCTTCAAGAAAAACAGAAATTGCGTTTTCATTATGGTCTGACAGAACGACAATTACTTAGATATGTACATATCGCTGGAAAAGCAAAAAGGTCAACAGGCCAGGTTTTACTACAATTACTTGAAATGCGTTTGGATAATATCCTTTTTCGATTGGGTATGGCTTCAACCATTCCTGGGGCCCGCCAATTAGTCAACCATAGACATATTTTAGTTAATGGTCGTATAGTCAATATACCAAGTTTTCGTTGCAAACCCCGAGATATTATTACTACGAAAGATAACCAAAGATCAAAAGGTCTGGTTCAAAATTATATTGCTTCATCGGACCCGGGGAAATTGCCAAAGCATTTGGCGATTGACACGTTGGAATATAAAGGACTAGTAAATAAAATCCTAGATAGGAAGTGGGTCGGTCTCAAAATAAATGAGTTGTTAGTTGTAGAATATTACTCTCGTCAGACTTGAACTTAACGAAAAAAGGAAAGGTTCATAGAATTTTCTTCCCCTTCCCCTTTCCCCGAACTAAATCGCCCTAAGACCATTACCATTAATTTGTATTTTCCCATCAACTAGCTAAAATTGATTAACCCTAGGATTAGGATCCTTTTTTCTTTTTTCCTCTATGTGTATTTTACATACCACAGTAATTTGCTATAGAGAATTTCTAATTTCTATTAAATCAAAATAAGATAATATAAGATATTATATTATTGCTGGAAAAAATTGTTATTTGATTTGATACATTGTGATCCTTAACGTTGATGAATTAAGAAAAACGGAAAGAGAGGGATTCGAACCCTCGGTAAACAAAAGTCTACATAGCAGTTCCAATGCTACGCCTTGAACCGCTCGGCCATCTCTCCTACATAACTTATTATGGAAAATAAACTGAGTGAATAGCGAGTTTTCTTATTCCTGCAGTACAGGTACAACCGCAACCACTCGGGGGTTCCATAGTTCTATTGGAAAAATTCCTTTTGATCTAAGTGGAAGGATACAGGATTTTTTACTAGAAATTGCGCTCGCTATAAAATAAAAGTTTTAATTTGGGTTTTCCCGCAACTAAAGAAAAAGAAAATGGAAGAATTCTTCTTATTGCATAATAAAATAAAGAAACCTTAGAATTCCGTTTGCATAAGATACGCTACACCATACTATCGAAATCAAAAATAGGGTATGAGACAATTAATAACTTTGAAAACACGAAATAGTTGATAACATAAGTTGTTGTTCAGAAATAGGAAAGTGGAATGAAATCCAGTCTTAGTCAAATATTTCATATCTCTTCGTGTCCAAGCAGAAGGAAAAGGATACAATTTGAGCTGAGCGGAAAATCCATATCTCTCTTATCCATTTAAAGCATATGGATTTAGAGTAGAGCATATGGATCAATCTATTTATAATTATAAGAATCGAATGTGTTTGTTTTTATGTTATTTTGTGAAGGAATGAAAACAATTCTATATAGAATGGGTTGGGAATTATGCCTAGATCCCGTGGAAATGGAAATTTCATTGATAAGACCTCCTCAATTGTAGCCAATATTTTATTGCGAATAATTCCGACAACCTCAGGAGAAAAAAAGGCATTTACTTATTATAGAGATGGTGCGATTTGACTCTTTTTTTTGCTTTTTTTTAGCCCTACCTATACCTCAGTCTTACGAAAAAGAGAGGGGGGTTGGCATAGAGAGAACCAAATTTGTAAAGCAAACAAACCCACGCTTCGGGAAGGTGAGGCGAACTAACAATTCCTTCCGTCGTGTATCCTCGATTGATGCGGCTTCAGATACTTCAATTGTAGATTTGAGTATTGAGCGAAAGGTTACACCTACAGGATATGGTATGGTATGGATTACAGGCCAATCCTACTCTATTAGTATCCGTAGGCAGCATAGGGGAGAAAAGCACTACACCTAGAAATAGGAATCAACAAGAGAAAAACTTTGTTAGAAATTACCCCTTTCCTGATCGGTATCAGGGCTGGGAAGAATGGTTGGGATAACAAACAACCATCAGGTTTGTACTTTGGATACCCCTATAACCATCAAAGATCGTTGAAGTAGCTAATTCCTCTAAATAGGAGGCGTTGAGAACAAAGAAATTATTGGAGCTATCGTTTTCCTCTAGCATTAATAGAATTCATTGGTGTTAAGAAAAACCTCTTGTGGGAAGGTTGGCTAGAGATTTCTTGGAAAAATACCAGCCCCTTTCGGTTCATAATGAGACGGGACTAATTCTATTTTGATTCTATAGATTATTTCGCTTAGTACTATTATGTACAGAAGGGAGGAGCCGTATGAGATGAAAACCTCATGTACGGTTTTGGAACGGAGATTTTTTGAATAGAATAGAACGACCGTAACGGATGTTGGCTCAATCCGAAGGAAATTATGCGGAAGCTTTGCAAAATTATTATGAAGCTACGCGACTAGAAATCGATCCCTATGATCGAAGTTATATACTCTATAACATAGGCCTTATACACACAAGCAATGGAGAGCATACAAAGGCTTTGGAATATTATTTCCGGGCACTAGAACGAAACCCCTTCTTACCGCAAGCTTTTAATAATATGGCCGTGATCTGTCATTACGTGCGACTATCTCCACTATAGAAAGAAAAAAAAAAAAGAGAGGATCAAATTTTCTAGTAAATACTAGAAAAAAAGGGCTTTCTACATAGGGATCGTAAAAACAACGATTTTTCCCTATCAGCTGTAGGAAGGAAGGACACTTCACGAGAATCAAAAAACGAAGAAAGTATGGCCTATACTACTACTCTATGGATAAAGTTTCTCAAATTGATAGAGAAAGCACCGTAAAGATCAATTAGTGAGCGACTGGGTCGATACAACTAAAAAAAACTGCTTACTTATCCCATGATATGGGGCAAAATTTAGGAATCCGCTTATGTAATAGAGCCGATCCACTAAGGGATTAAGCAGCGGTGTAGTATCAGATCCCAAAGATAGTAAGTTCTTTTTTCTTTCTTATGGAAAAAAGTCTTTTTCAAGGATTCTATAGAGATTTCATATATGAAACCGGGATAGTTACCTCTCAGAAAATTTGAACGAAGGCTCTATATCTATCTATGCTTCATTCTTCTGAAGGTGGGAAAAAAGATCAAACTGATTATTGATAAAAATTAGGGTTTGAAACTTAGGTAATTAATTTCTTCTGCTTAACCCAAGAACAAATTGGATCGATTTTTGATAAATCGAATTCAGTTAAGATAGGGGAAATTCAGATAGCAATTTCTGAGCCGTATGAGGTAGGAAACTCTCAAGTACGGTTCTAAGGGAAGGAACTTCCTATTCCGACCGAGGAGAACAGGCCATTCTACAGGGTGATTCGGAAATTGCGGAAGCTTGGTTTGATCAAGCTGCTGAATATTGGAAACAAGCTATAGCGCTTACTCCGGGAAATTATATTGAAGCACAGAACTGGTTGAAGATTACGAAGCGCTTTGAATTTGAATAAGACCATGCTCCTTCTTTTTCATAAAATGGGTGGTTTGGTTGTTGATCCATTAATCAAATAAATTAGGTCGTAAGATCGAATCAAGAATTTCATTATATCCATTTCTTATACCTTCTATTTTATATGATATTTCATAAGAATAAACCATAGGGATAGGGTCTAGAATAGAAGTAATAAAGTGAATAAAAAGAGGGGGCAATCTAAATATTGCTAATATATTAGGACCATCTTATTAATAATTCTAATGAGTTATCTTGGAATTTAGAATCAAATAAAAAACCCTATATTATGCTCAAGGAAAGTAGATATAGATAGGAGCTTATGCCCTCAAAAAAAATACACTAGTTTCTTAAATTAAAAATAAAAAAGATTTTTTTCTTACGTCGAGAAATATTTGTTTTTCAAGATAAACAATGTCCGTTAGGCACCTAATCTTTATGTCATAATAGACCCGAACACTTGCCTCGGATTGACTTCAATATATAATTGCTCCAGTGAATAACTAAAAAAAAAATAGAAGGATGGTAGATAGTAAAGAAAAGAACTAATCACAATATCTATCTTTCAAAATCTATCTTTCAAAATCTATCTTTCAAAATATATATCTTTCAAAGATTCACTAAAAAGACAGTTGGCGGGTCTCTTTGTATGTCTTGTCCGGAAAGAGGAGGACTTAATGATTATTCGTTCGCCGGAACCAGAAGTAAAAATTGTTGTGGATAGGGATCCTGTAAAAACATCTTTTGAGGAATGGGCCAGACCCGGCCATTTCTCAAGAACACTAGCTAAGGGCCCTGATACTACCACTTGGATCTGGAACCTACATGCTGATGCTCACGATTTCGATAGTCATACTGGTGATTTGGAGGAGATTTCTCGAAAAGTCTTTAGTGCTCATTTCGGGCAACTTTCCATTATCTTTCTTTGGTTGAGTGGCATGTACTTTCATGGCGCCCGTTTTTCCAATTATGAAGCATGGCTAAGTGATCCTACTCACATTGGACCCAGTGCTCAGGTAGTTTGGCCTATAGTAGGGCAAGAAATATTGAATGGTGATGTAGGCGGGGGTTTCCGAGGAATCCAAATAACCTCTGGTTTTTTTCAGCTTTGGCGAGCATCTGGAATAACTAGTGAATTACAACTCTATTGTACTGCAATTGGTGCATTGATTTTTGCAGCGTTAATGCTTTTTGCTGGTTGGTTCCATTATCACAAAGCCGCTCCCAAATTGGCCTGGTTCCAAGATGTAGAATCCATGTTGAATCACCACTTAGCGGGATTATTAGGACTTGGGTCTCTTTCTTGGGCGGGGCACCAAATTCATGTATCTTTACCAATTAACCAATTTCTTGACGCTGGGGTGGATCCTAAAGAGATACCACTTCCTCATGAATTTATCTTGAATCGGGACCTTTTGGCTCAACTTTATCCTAGTTTTGCCGAAGGAGCAACCCCTTTTTTCACTTTAAATTGGTCCAAATACGCAGAATTTCTGACTTTTCGCGGAGGACTAGATCCAGTAACCGGTGGTCTCTGGCTGACCGATATTGCGCACCATCATTTAGCTATTGCTATTCTTTTCCTAATCGCAGGTCATATGTATAGGACCAATTGGGGTATTGGCCATGGACTTAAAGATATTTTGGAGGCTCACAAGGGCCCATTTACAGGACAAGGCCATAAGGGTCTTTATGAAATCTTAACAACGTCATGGCATGCTCAATTATCTCTTAACCTAGCTATGCTAGGCTCTACAACCATTGTTGTAGCTCATCATATGTATTCTATGCCTCCCTATCCATACCTAGCTACTGACTATGGTACACAACTTTCCTTGTTCACACACCACATGTGGATTGGCGGATTTCTAATAGTCGGTGCTGCTGCACATGCAGCAATTTTTATGGTAAGAGACTATGATCCAACTACTCGATACAACGATCTATTAGATCGCGTCCTTAGACACCGCGATGCAATCATATCCCACCTTAACTGGGTATGTATATTTCTAGGTTTTCACAGTTTTGGCTTGTACATTCATAATGATACCATGAGTGCTTTAGGCCGTCCACAAGATATGTTTTCGGATACTGCCATACAATTACAACCTATCTTTGCTCAATGGGTACAAAATATCCATGCTACTGCGCCTGGCGTAACAGCTCCTGGTGCAACAACAAGTACTAGCTTAACGTGGGGAGGCGGCGAGTTAGTAGCAGTAGGTGGCAAAGTGGCTTTGTTACCTATTCCATTAGGAACCGCAGATTTTTTAGTCCATCACATTCATGCATTTACCATACATGTGACTGTATTAATACTTTTGAAAGGTGTTTTATTTGCTCGGAGTTCCCGTTTGATACCCGATAAAGCAAATCTAGGTTTTCGCTTTCCTTGCGATGGGCCTGGCCGAGGGGGAACATGTCAAGTATCCGCCTGGGATCATGTTTTCTTAGGTTTATTCTGGATGTACAATGCAATTTCGGTAGTCATTTTCCATTTCAGTTGGAAAATGCAGTCGGATGTTTGGGGTACTATAAGTGATCAAGGGGTGGTAACTCATATTACAGGGGGAAACTTTGCACAGAGTTCCATTACGATTAATGGGTGGCTTCGAGATTTCTTGTGGGCACAGGCATCGCAAGTCATTCAGTCTTATGGTTCTTCATTATCTGCATATGGTCTTTTTTTCTTAGGTGCTCATTTTGTCTGGGCCTTCAGTTTAATGTTTTTATTCAGCGGCCGTGGTTATTGGCAAGAACTCATTGAATCTATCGTTTGGGCTCATAACAAATTAAAAGTTGCTCCTGCTACTCAGCCTAGAGCCTTGAGCATTATACAAGGACGCGCTGTAGGAGTAACCCATTACCTTCTGGGTGGAATTGCCACGACATGGGCATTCTTCTTAGCGAGAATTATTGCAGTAGGATAGTGGCTAGGAGGATTTGAAAGGCATTATGGAATTAAGATTTCCCAGGTTTAGCCAAGGCTTAGCTCAGGACCCCACTACTCGTCGTATTTGGTTTGGTATTGCTACCGCACATGATTTCGAAAGTCATGATGATATTACTGAAGAACGTCTTTATCAGAACATTTTTGCTTCTCACTTTGGGCAATTAGCAATAATCTTTCTATGGACGTCCGGAAATCTGTTTCATGTAGCTTGGCAAGGAAATTTTGAATCATGGATACAGGATCCTTTACACGTAAGACCTATTGCTCATGCGATTTGGGATCCTCATTTTGGTCAACCCGCTGTGGAAGCCTTTACTCGAGGAGGTGCTGCTGGTCCAGTGAATATTGCTTATTCTGGAGTTTATCAGTGGTGGTATACAATAGGATTACGCACCAATGAGGATCTTTATACTGGAGCTCTTTTTCTATTATTTCTTTCTACGCTGTCCTTAATAGCGGGTTGGTTACATCTACAACCCAAATGGAAACCAAGCCTTTCGTGGTTCAAAAACGCGGAATCTCGTCTCAATCATCATTTGTCAGGACTTTTCGGGGTAAGTTCTTTGGCTTGGACAGGACATTTAGTTCATGTTGCTATTCCCGCATCCAGGGGGGAGTACGTTCGATGGAATAATTTCTTAGATGTATTACCCTATCCCCAGGGGTTGGGACCCCTTTTGACGGGTCAATGGAATCTTTATGCCCAAAACCCTGATTCGAGTAATCATTTATTTGGTACCGCTCAAGGAGCGGGAACTGCCATTCTAACTCTTCTTGGGGGATTCCATCCACAAACACAAAGTTTGTGGCTGACCGATATGGCTCACCATCATTTAGCTATTGCATTTATTTTTCTCATTGCCGGTCACATGTATCGAACTAACTTCGGAATTGGGCACAGTATTAAAGATCTTTTAGAAGCGCATACTCCTCCGGGGGGTCGATTAGGGCGTGGGCATAAGGGCCTTTATGACACAATCAACAATTCGATTCATTTTCAGTTAGGTCTTGCTCTAGCTTCTTTAGGGGTTATTACTTCCTTAGTAGCTCAACATATGTACTCTTTACCTCCTTATGCATTCATAGCACAAGACTTTACTACTCAAGCTGCTTTATATACTCATCACCAATATATTGCAGGGTTCATCATGACAGGGGCTTTTGCTCATGGAGCTATTTTTTTCATTAGGGATTACAATCCGGAACAGAATGAGGATAATGTATTGGCAAGAATGTTAGACCATAAAGAAGCTATCATATCTCATTTAAGTTGGGCTAGCCTCTTTCTAGGATTCCATACCTTGGGCCTTTATGTTCATAACGACGTCATGCTTGCTTTTGGTACTCCAGAAAAGCAAATCTTGATCGAACCTATATTTGCCCAATGGATACAATCTGCTCATGGCAAGACGACATATGGGTTCGATATACTCTTATCTTCAACGAATGGCCCCGCTTTCAATGCGGGTCGAAGCCTATGGTTGCCCGGATGGTTGAATGCTGTTAATGAGAATAGTAATTCGCTTTTCTTAACAATAGGACCTGGGGATTTCTTGGTTCATCATGCTATTGCTCTAGGTTTGCATACAACTACATTGATTTTAGTAAAGGGCGCTTTAGATGCACGCGGTTCCAAATTAATGCCAGATAAAAAGGATTTTGGATATAGTTTTCCTTGTGACGGCCCAGGGCGCGGCGGTACTTGTGATATTTCTGCTTGGGACGCATTTTATTTGGCAGTTTTCTGGATGTTAAATACCATTGGGTGGGTTACTTTTTATTGGCATTGGAAACATATCACATTATGGCAGGGCAACGTTTCACAATTTAATGAATCCTCCACTTATTTGATGGGATGGTTAAGAGATTACCTATGGTTAAACTCTTCACAACTTATCAATGGATATAATCCTTTTGGGATGAATAGTTTATCGGTATGGGCGTGGATGTTCTTATTTGGACATCTTGTTTGGGCTACTGGATTTATGTTCTTAATTTCCTGGCGGGGGTATTGGCAGGAATTAATTGAGACTTTAGCATGGGCTCATGAACGCACACCTTTAGCTAATTTAATTCGCTGGAGAGATAAGCCCGTGGCTCTTTCCATTGTGCAAGCAAGATTGGTTGGATTAGCTCACTTTTCCGTGGGTTATATATTCACTTATGCAGCTTTCTTGATTGCCTCAACATCAGGCAAGTTTGGTTAATTTAGTTTGTTTTTTTGTACTGTATCAGCACCTAGTTCATTACTCTTGATAGAGAGGGAGGATCTGCCTTTTTAGATTTCTTTTTCTATTTATTTTTCCATCTAGGATTAGAACCGTATACTTGGTAATAATAGCAACGACACATTATGGCAAAAAAAAGTTTGATTCAGAGGGAGAAGAAGCGGCAGAAATTAGAACAGAAATATCATTTGATTCGTCAATCTTTAAAAAAAAAGATAAGAAGCAAAGTTTCTCCCTTGAGTTTGAGTGAAAAAACGAAAATGCGAGAAAAATTGCAATCCCTACCGCGTAATAGTGCACCTACACGCCTTCATCGACGTTGTTTTTTGACCGGAAGACCTAGAGCTAACTATCGACATTTTGGGCTATCCGGACACGTACTTCGAGAAATGGTTTATGAATGTTTGTTACCGGGTGCAACAAGATCCAGTTGGTAAGGATAAAATACCCTTTCGTATTTGTATGGATTTCTGGAATTGATAATCATAGAGGAGCCCTCTTTACCATTCTGTATAAATGGACTATTCTATTTGTATAGATATTGGTAGAGGGGCGTATCCAACCCTCTTTTATCCACTAGTTACCCCTCTTTAGTTTAAGAGTATAGAGCAGTTTGGTAGCTCATAAGGCTCATAACCTTGGGGTTGCGGGTTCGATTCCCACTACCGCCTCCATACTCCTTCTTTATGATATATGCATGATATAATATATACATCATGCATTTGTATCTGGATTTTTTGATTTCCTAAAAGAGTTTTGGTCTAACAGTTTTTTCTCGGAAGAAGCAAAAAAATAAAAGAAAGAATAAAATATGAAAGAAAAGCGTCCATTGTCTAATGGATAGGACAGAGGTCTTCTAAACCTTTGGTATAGGTTCAAATCCTATTGGACGCAATCTTATTTCTATCTATTCTTTAAATAACTATACTAAACTAAAAACAAAGAAAACTTTTTTGCATGATTCAAATGAAAAAGCTTTCTCAACGATTCCTATTCTACTAACAAGAGTAGACATGCAAAATTTATTTGTTACTGAAGAGAAAACCGTTCCAGCTGTTCCTGAATAGCTTCCTTCAAAAGGATTTCCGCTTGCTCGGTGAATGTCTTGCTAGAAGATATAATTTCTTGGAATTGAGGTTTAGTATCTTTTAGATGTTTACGTAACTCATCCAGAAATTTATTTACCTGTTCAATTTCTAACGAATCAAGATATCCTCTTGTTCCGGTATAAATAGTAGCTATCTGCTCTTCCACTGGGAGAGGATTTGCCTGGGATTGTTTAAGCAATTCCCTTAATCGTCGACCCCTTGCCAATTGATTCTGACTTGTTTTATCGAGAGCAGAGGCGAATTGTGCAAAGGCTTGTAACTCTGCGAATTGCGCTAGTTCCAATTTTGATTTGCCAGCTACTTGTTTCATGGCTTTAATTTGAGCCGCGGATCCTACTCTGGAAACAGAAATACCCACATTAATAGCGGGTCGAATTCCGGCATTGAATAGATCCGCAGATAAGAATATTTGTCCATCTGTAATGGAGATTACATTAGTAGGAATATAGGCGGAAACGTCTCCAGATTGAGTCTCAACTATTGGTAAAGCGGTCATACTTCCTTCGCCTAAAAGAGAATTTAATTTAGCGGCTCTTTCTAAAAGGCGTGAATGCAAATAAAAAACATCCCCTGGATAAGCCTCACGTCCGGGAGGTCTTCTTAATAGAAGGGACATTTGGCGATAAGCTTGTGCCTGTTTGGAGAGATCATCATAAATTATTAAAGTATGCCGTTCGCGGTACATAAAATACTCAGCCAGGGCTGCTCCCGTATAAGGAGCGAGGTATTGTAATGTAGCAGGTGAATCCGCCATTTCAGCTACTACAATAGTGTATTCCATGGCCCCCTCCTCATGGAAAGTAGTTACTACTTGAGCTACGGAGGATGCTCTTTGACCGATAGCTACATAAACACATATTACACCTTGCCCTTTTTGATTGAGAATTGTATCTGTGGCTACTGCTGTTTTGCCAGTCTGTCTGTCCCCAATAATTAACTCTCGCTGACCGCGCCCTATAGGGATCATCGAATCGATAGCAATAAGCCCTGTTTGAAGAGGTTCGTATACGGAACGCCTGGAAATTATACTTGGAGCAGGAGATTCAATTAAGCGAGATTCGGAAGCTATAATTTCGCCTTTCCCATCAATAGGTTTAGCCAGAGCATTTACAACACGACCCAAGTAAGCCTCACTCACGGGTATCTGAGCAATTCTTCCTGTTGCTTTTACAAAACTTCCCTCTTGTATCATCAACCCATCGCCCATTAATACAATCCCAACATTTTTGGATTCCAAATTCAGAGCAATACCCCTAGTACCTTCTGCAAATTCGACTAATTCACCTGACATTATTTCACCAAGACCTATAATACGAGCAATCCCATCCCCCACTTGAACTACGCGACCTATATTCTCAATCCCTACTTTCCTATTATATTGTTCAATACGTTCGCGGAGAATTTTATGAATTTCGTCGACTCGAAGGGTTGCCATTAGTGTTTCTTGACTCTTTTTTCGGAAGCAAGGGGAAAAATAATGCCTAAATTCTAAACGAAAGTAGAAGTTCAAGGCCTAATTAATTTAATTATTTCTTCCATTCCAGGGACCCGAGAATGCCAATATTAGCACGAATCGTACGGAAATGTAACTCGGTATTCAAACAACTATTCAGAGTTCCTAGAGCTCCTTGTACGGCCTGTTGGAAAACCCGCTGTCGGACCTGATTCATTGCCCTTTGTTTTTCAAAATAAAGGGTTTCGTTTTTAGACTTTTCCAATTGTTCCAAACTAATAGAAGTAGCATTAATCAAATTTGCTTTTTCTCGTTCTATCTCAGAGTATCCATTCATTCGATACTCATCCGCTTCTAGTTCGACTTTCTGTAATCGAATCCGAGCTTTTTCGAGTTGCTCAATGGTCCCTCTACGCAATTCTTCTGAATTTCGAATAGTACTCAAGATCCTCTGTTTTCGATTATCTAATAAATCTTTTAATGAAAGTAGATTATTTTGTAAGTTTACAACTTTTATGATCTCTTCCCGAACCAAACATGAATCTTTCGATTCATTTGGCTCTCACGCTCCTTTTTTTTTTTCTATAGCTATTTCCATATCTTTTTTTTAAGTAATGAGCCTATCCTCTATCTTCTTTTTTATGTTTATATTTCAATATACCGAAACCTATATAAGACTAGATAAATATTAAGAGGACTCTTCCGCCTAGATAAAAATATATCATGGTCAGCAAAGTTGTTTCTTTATTTTTATTTGCCCTCTAGTTAATAATTTCAATTTCATTAAGAAAAACTAACTAAATAAATGGAAAATGAAAATTAATAGAATTCTTTTTTATTTTTTTTTTCTTCAAATCCAAAAAATTTCTCTTTTTTATACATAGGTCGTCGATTCGGCATTGGTTAAAAAAGGGCAGGGTGCCCCCTTTTTTTTCTAGTAAATAGTTCAAACCATTTTATCGATATGAGTGTTCTATATCAGATAAATTTTACATTAGCTATTTCCCGTTTAAATTGGTACTAATACTAATATAGTTGTAGAAAGAGTACCTCTTTTTGCCTGGACTTCAAGCAGTTTAGCTTTAACCGTGTTAATGGTCTCACATTCTTGGTTTATAGAGAATCAAAGTTGATTTACCAATGAGTCGCGAAATGCTATGGTTCTTCCATATGATTTCTGAATTTATTCAGAAGTAATTCGTCGAGATCGTGCACCCTTTTCTTATTTATCCGAAAAATACTAAAAAATATTATAAAGTGCAGCCGGATAGATCCAATCTATTCTTGAAATAGACAACTCGCACACACTCCCTTTCCAAAAAAAATCAAAACACCAACCACTACAGTTAGATTTATTAGATTTGTTGCTAAAATATCGGTATTAAGCCCGAAACTGCCAGCGGATGGCCAGTGAGCTAAAAAAACGAAAGAATGGGTTACATTTTTCATATGCTCTCCTCTTATAGATAGGACGAACAAAGAACAAAGTTTTTCGATCACTTACTTCGCTCGCCCTTTTTTGATCGGTTTTTTTAATGCAAATAGATTCAATCTAGTAATTTCTTTTAGATTAAGTCTTACGTCTTGTTTGACCGGTGAAAGACTTCCTTTGTTGAAATGTTCTGTTCCCAAAATTCCTAAAATAAAAGGAAAAAACTTTCCACTTTCCTAAACTAAGGACGGGAAATAAGAAGGTGAGCATATCTTCTAAATTAATAATACTCAACTCAGCCCTTCCTAGAATGGGGTATTATCTGTCCCGATAAATAGATAATTCCAGGAGTAATAAATAGGAGTAAATTAAATAAAGTATTGATATAATTGGAATTGTGGAAGCAAATACCAATTTACTAAAAAAAGAAAAAAGTATCTAATCGAAATCGAAAGAATTTTTTTTTTAAGATTAAACAAAAGGGTTCGCAAATAAAAGCGCTAGTGCCACAACTAGTCCATAAATTGTTAAAGCTTCCATAAAAGCTAGACTAAGCAATAAAGTACCTCGTATTTTACCTTCTGCTTCTGGCTGTCTCGCAATACCTTCTACAGCTTGTCCTGCAGCAGTACCTTGACCAACTCCAGGTCCAATAGAAGCAAGCCCTACGGCCAATCCAGCAGCAATAACAGAAGCAGCAGCAATTAGTGGATTCATGGTGAGTAGTTCCTCGTGTCAAAAAAAAGAAATGGTTAAGGATACAATCAACCAATAAATTCTTACTTCTAAGCTCTATTGGGGAGAAGTAAAGTAACTAAAAAGTACAAATTGAAATCAAATTGAAATGATAATGTGAATTGTCCGAACTACATAGAAGGGAATTCCATATCCATATATCGGATTAGATAATGAATCTAACCTAGGAATATATAATATAATATCCTATATATATACATTTGTTTCTTCTATTTTGTTTGCATATTTTCTCATTTTCTATTGAATCGGATTCTAAAATCATTGCTTAAAGTGGAAACCTGCATAAAAGAGGACTCCACTTATAGACATTAAGGATATTATAGTATAGATCTAGCCTGACTCCACCCTCCTTAATGCATATATACTTTGAAAATTCCATAATATAGTCTATTCTATTCTCTCTCCTACAACTCTAGGCTATATATTCATACGCATTTCTAACTATTTTTTTGCAACCAAGCAGATTATCTGGAACCATGCATGAATTGAGCTAAGCTGCAAAAAAAAAAAATACTATTTCCAAAAAGAGTCAATTCAATGATGACCCTCCATGGATTCACCTATATAGGCTGCGGCTAATGTTGCAAAAATAAGAGCTTGAATACCGCTTGTAAATAATCCAAGAAACATGACCGGTATAGGGATTACTAAGGGGACTAAAGAAACAAGAACAACAACGACTAATTCATCCGCCAATATATTCCCGAAAAGTCGAAAGCTAAGCGATAATGGTTTTGTGAAATCTTCTAGGATGTTAATTGGTAAAAGGATTGGAGTTGGTTTAATATATTTCTCGAAATAGCTCAATCCTTTTTTGCTAAGACCAGCATAAAAATATGCCGCTGACGTGAGTAAAGCTAAAGCAACAGTAGTATTTATATCATTCGTGGGCGCTGCTAATTCCCCATGGGGTAACTCTATAATTTTCCAAGGTAAAAGAGCACCCGACCAATTCGAAACAAAAATAAAAAGGAACATAGTTCCAATAAAGGGAACCCAGGGACCATATTCTTCTCCAATCTGAGTTTTGCTCAAGTCTCGAATAAACTCAAGGACATATTCAAAAAAATTCTGACCGTCGGTCGGGATGGTTTGTGGATTCCGAACAGCTATGACAACTGAACCTAGCAAGATAGTAATTACGACCCAAGAAGTGATGAGTACTTGGGCATGAATTTGGAAACCTCCTATTTGCCAATAGAAGTGTTGGCCTACTTCTACACCCGATATATCGTATAACCCCTTGAGTGTTTTAATGGAACAAGGTATAATATTCATATTGTCCTCTGATAAAAATTGAACTTCAAAAAAGGAATTCTTTTGATTCAACCATCTCTTTCTCAACTCAGCAACTTGAAGTATTAATCTTATATTTAGGATACCAAGAAAGCACATCAGATCATAATATATATCAATACCCTCTAATATATATCAATATTCCCCTTCTTTTTTCTATGCAAAAAAAATTCTATGCAAAAAAAAAGATATAGTAAAGTAAGTGATTCCATAAATTTACGCAGTTGCCCAAGAATTCACTATATATTCTTAATCAACGATTTCTTATATAGAGAGAACGGCCCTCACAAATTGAAAATACTAATTTGTTAAGAATCAATCGAATTGAAGTCATAGTGTCATCGTTGGCTGGAATCGATATATTCGCGAGATCCGGGTCACAATTTGTATCGACTAAAGAAATAGTAGGAATCCCCAAAATGGCACATTCCCGAAGAGCTATATACTCTTTTTGCTGATCAAGGACGATCACAATGTCTGGCAATCTCGTCATATATTTGATCCCGCCGAGATACCTTTGCAAAGTAGATAATTTTCTCTTCAAGATTGCCACATCTCTTTTTGGGAGATGGTGGAATTTTCCCATTTTTTCTTCTGCTCTTAAGTCTCTAAATTGAGAAAGTCTAGTTTTCGTAATCGACCAATTCGTTAACATACCACTGAACCACTTTTTATTAACATAATGACAACGAGCCCTTATTGCAGCTGATGCTACTAAATCTGTTGCTCTTTTTTTGGTACCAACAATTAAGAAACTTTTTCCCTGACTTGCTGCATCAAAAACTAAATCACAAGCTTCTGATAAAAAACGAGCCGTTCTAGCGAGATTTATAATATGAGTACCTTTACGCTTTGCCGAAATGTAAGGGGCCATTTTAGGATTCCATTTCTTAATACCATGACCAAAATGAACTCCTGCTTCTATCATCTCTTTCAAATTAATGTTCCAATATCTTCTTGTCATTTTTTCCACACTTCCTTTTTTTTAATCCTACCATTCCATTACGGAATTTAGTTCTTTTTGAAGATTAAGAAAGATCCGAAATAGCTTGAAATAAATAATAATTGTTCCGAGAGAACCTTGTACTAAGATAAGAGTTGGCCATTGATACATGGTATAAACATAACCACCTTAATGAATTAACTGACTTGTTTTACTTATTAAAATAAAAATCTTAAAAATCTAAAATTTGACCTGTTAGTGTTCTAAGTTCAAAAGTCTAGTAAAGTAAAAAATATTTTTATGGGGGTTCTTATGTCTCATAAAAATTGTTTGTTACGTCAGAATCTGAAGAAACTAATTCTGTATGGAGAAACAAAAAATCTCTCATTTCCGACGCGAATAGATTTTTTTTTTTTATTTCGAAATAAAGGTTCTTGTCTTGTGGGGAACGATGCACAAATTTTTGGAATCCGGTACCAACAGGTATAATCCCCCCCAGAACTACGTTTTCTTTCAAGCCTTTCAACCAATCAATGCGACCTCGTAGGGCAGCTTTTGCTAAAACTCGAGCAGTTTCTTGAAAACTTGCTTCAGATATGAAACTTTGGGTATTCAGGGAAGCCCTTGTTATTCCCAATAAGATTGCCCGATAATAGATCGATTCATCCAAAGCTCGTCCTGCTCGTTCCGCTCGCAATAGTCCGATTAATTCCCCAGGCGAAAAAACATTAGACATTCCATCTTCGGAAACCCGCACTTTTGATGTTACTTGGCGTATAATAATCTCTATATGTCTATTATGGATCTGTACCCCTTGGGATCGATAAACCTTTTGGATTTTATTAACCAAAGAGATACGACTTTGGGCTATGGTTAGCTCAGCTCCAATCAAGAATCCCCAAGGGACCCCAAGAATTCTTGGTATACGCTCATTCCAATCCTCAATTCTCCTTTCGAGATTCGGGGATAATGAATCAATTGAACGCGCTTCAAAGATTTGTTCCACTTTTGGAAGACCTTGCGTTATGTCACTAGATCTCGATTTTTCATATATAAACGTAACTAACCTATCTCCCTTGTAAAGGATTTCTCCATAATGACCATTAACAGTTGCTCCTGTAGTGGCCAAATAAGGTTTAGCTGCTCTTATAACAAAGGAATTCATATTTACAATGAAAATTTGACCGGATTTTTTTATGTGCGATTTAAATAGACATACATTTTCACAAATAAATTGTCCAAGGTGAATTATTGCCAATGTCTCTTCCCAAGAATCATGATGGACAAAGTGACAATTCAAAAGGAATGGATCCAACATTATGTTACTATCGAAATTAGAAATCCTTTTATTTTCATCTATTAAAGAGTATTTAAGTTCTTGAAGTACTTGGAAGGTTTGTTTTAAATTGTCAACGAACAAATATTTTTTTAACAGGATTTTATTATGCGTTAGTAAATAGTAAGATGAAGAAAAATGCGATATACTAGCTACAATAGCGCCTAAGGGCCCAAAAATTTCTCGAATAGGAATTCTAGGATTCCATTCTTTTATCGCATTGGGATGTTTTGAATTCTTGAATAAACCAATTCGAGAACAGTTGGATGCCGACAAAATCATCAAAGAGTGGTATTCTTTATTTCGATTCAACAAAGTGCCAATAGCTTCTGGATGTTGGCTAAGTGATTCAATCTTCGCCTTGGAATAAAAAGAATTGATATTGGCGCGATCTAACCTATTATGGGGAATCGGTCCTGCACTTGTCCTACCATACCTTTTTCGTGTATACGAAATAGTGGACTTGACTAACTCAATTCTTAGGAAATCGCGAATAAGATCATTTGCTCTTACCTCAACAAGGGAAGCACCAGCCTTTTCTTTTTCTTCTTGTTCCCAATTCACTACTAAGCAAGTTCTAACAAATTGACTATTTGTGTGATAAATTCTTTGAGTTAACTTGCTATTTTCATGAGAAATAAAATTGACAAGTCGAATTTGGAGATTATTTTCTTCTTGCAAGAGATCCTGCGGGAAAAGTGTTGCTAAATTTCTTCCTTCGTCCATTTCATATGCCACTGTAGGGCGAACGGAAACAAAATACTTTTCCTTGCTCTTGAGAATTTTTTTCCGTTGAACATAGACCCAATTTTTCCTTTTTTTTGATTCCTTAGAATCTTTTTTTTGTCTTTCTGGCGGTATCAAACAGCCACCTAATATCTTATCCGCCTCTTCAGGAAAATGAATATCTCCGGAAAATATTTTGAGTTCCGTATGGCTTTTTTTTCTCTTCACTCGGACCAGTCCGCCTAGTCGACTTCTTGTATTTTTTGTGAGTTGTGTATTCACTCCAATAATACTATTGTCAAGTATCTTTAGGGATGAAGATCTCGGCAAGATATGAAGTTCTTGAAGAATGAAAAAAAACCGATCTACTTCTTTTTGGTATTTTAGACTAAATTCTTTTGTTCCTCGATGCTCAATCAAACCCTCTTTTTTTAAGATGGAATCTTCCTCTGGGCTCTCGTATTCGTCCTCTGAATCTTCTTCTGAGTCTTCCTCTAAAGTACCATATTTTTCCTCTGCGCTTTCCCCGGGGCTGCCATATTCGTCTTCTGAGTCTTCCTCTAGAGTTCCATATTCGTCCTCTTGGGTCCTATATTTGCTCTCTGGGCTCCCATATTCCTCTTCTGAGTCTTTCTCTAAAGTCCTATATTCGTTCTCTGGGTTCCCATATTCGTTTTCTGGGCTCCCATATTCGTCTTCTAGGGTTTCATATTCGTATTCGTCTTCTAGGATTCCATATTTAGATTCTTCTAGGGTTTCATATTCATATTCGTCCTCTCGGGTCCTGTATTCGTCTTCTAGGGTCTCATATTCCTCTTCTGAGTCTTCCGCTCGAGTCCTATATTCTTCTTCTAGGGTCCTATATCTAAATTTAACAATTCCTGAACCCTTTTTATCTTTTCTGTATCGGGGATCGTCAAAATAAGCAAAAATAGTATTTCTACGTAAAACACCCATAAGGGGGATTTCAATCGAAATCCCAAAACAGGATATTAGTTCTTTCTCTTGTTCTTGATGATATTGTAATGGAATGACGAACCTATTTCTTCGCTTTTTCGCCAACAAATCTGAATTATCTTGAAAAATAGAAGGATAGATAAAATTCCAATGGCCATTGGACATGATTCGATCCGACGTTGAATAATCAAGAATTTCCCTATCTTTTTACCATAAGTATTCATTTGATCTTGATCCTTGTGGAGTGAAAAAGACGCTATACTGGATCTGCACATACTTACTGACAATATCCATAAATGGCTTGTTTTTGGTAATCGGCGAAGATTACCATATTGATATTCGGGCGCATGGTAAACATCAGTACTCCAGTGCATTTCGCCGTCTGATTCAGAATAAATATGCTTTTGTACCCTTTCTTTAAAATGTAAAGTGGACGTTCCGGCACGAATCTCCGCAATTACTTGTTCGGATTTTACATATTGATCATTTTGCACTAGAATCAAGCTTTTTGAGGGAATATTCACACTATATAGAATATCTTGACTCTGAATAGTTACATGCAAGTCTATATAACATAGAAAGTGAACCAAATTCTCATTGAATTTTATTTTTCCATTCGAAGGGGATCGTACAAGGTCGGCAGTACCCCCTGTGAATACTCCGCCAGTATGAAAAGTTCTTAATGTTAGTTGAGTCCCTGGCTCCCCAATTGATTGACCTGCAATAATACCTACGGCTTCTCCCAATTCGACCAGATCACTATGAGTAGGACTCCGGCCATAGCATAATTGACAGATCCAAGAAGTGCTTCGGCAAGTAAAGGGGGTTCTAATATATATTGGTTGTGCTCGAAATGGTTGTGCTCGAAAGGCAGTTATGAATCGATTGACTAATCCAATTCCAATATCTTGATTTCGCGCGGCAATGCATCGTGAACCGATATATATATCGTCTGCTAATACACGACCAATTAGTGTTTGGACAAAAGTTTTTCCGTCATCCCATTTTGAGGACTTACAGAAATACCTCGGATAGTACCACAATCTCTTCTACGCACAATAATATGTTGAACTACTTCACAAGTCTACGTGTAAGATATCCAGCATCTGCTGTTCGCACAGCAGTATCTACAACCCCTAGTATCTACAACCCCTTTGCGGGCTCCATAGCAGGAAATTATATATTCTGTCAAAGAAAGTCCCTCGCGTAAATTGCTTTGAATAGGTAAATCAATCATTTGTCCTTGAGGGTCCGACATTAATCCTCTCATACCTACTAATTGGTGTACTTGAGATGCATTTCCTCTGGCTCCTGAAAAAGACATTAGATAGACTGGATTAGAAGGATCCGTTATCCGAAAATTTGAATTCATTTCTTGTTTCAAATATTCACTTGTCGCATACCATATCTCAACAGATTGGCGTAATTTTTCTACCGCGTGTACAGCCCCATAATAATAGTGTTTCTCCAAAAGAAAACTCTGTTGTTCCGCGTCTTGGACTAACCATCCCTTAGAGGGTATTGTTAAAAGATCCTCGATTCCTAACGAAATCGATGTAGTAGTGGCTTGATGGAAGCCCAGAGTCTTTAGTTGATCCAGTATATGGGATGTATATCCCATTCCAAAATGATCTATTAATCTGCTAATAAGTCGTTTCATACCAGTTCCGTCTATCTCTTTATTATGAAAGACCAGATTGGCCCGTTCCGCCATACATAAGTACCCCCTTTTCGGCTGAGTAGGATTCGACAATTGCTGAGTAGGATTCGACAATGGGCCTGAGTCAGTGATTCGAAAATTTAATTAACTTAATTGCCTCAATCTCAATCTGGATTCGCGTGGCAAATAATGATGATACTAGGGAAATCGGAATGCCCCCCGAAAGGGGAGGGGCATCGCCGAATCTAACTTTCTTGTTTAGGTAGTGTATGAATAGGCCTGACTAAATCCTTGTATGGCTTCCTCTATTTCTCTATAAAAAGAAATATGACCAAGAGTGGTTCGAATGTATATCGAACGAATTTCTTTTTTTCTATTTCCCATTATTAGATAGTGGGCATAAATCTCATGATAAGTCCCCAAAGATTCATATTGAACTTCAATCGGAACTTCTCTTGACCCAATGACGCGTTGATCCAGGTTCCATCGTAGCCACAAGGGACTATCTAAACTGATTAGTTTTTGTCTATAAGCTCCCAGTGCATCATAAGAACTAGAAAAATGGGGTTCTTTATCTTTCCTATATTTAAAATTATTATTATTATTGTAATTTACTTTTAGATTTGGGTAGTTTCTGCAACTATTATATCTATTTGCACAAATACCTCGACGCTTTCCAATCGTTAATACATAAAGCCCGATAAGCATGTCTTGGGTTGGTACGCAAATAGGATCCCCAATAGCGGGAGATAAGAGATTCATATGAGAAAACATAAGTAAACGGGCTTCTGCCTGAGCTTCCAAGGATAAAGGTAGATGAACAGCCATTTGATCTCCATCAAAGTCCGCATTGAAACCCTTACACACTAATGGGTGTAAAGAAATAGTACGCCCCTCTACTAAAGTGGGTTGAAAGGCCTGTATGCCTAATCTATGCAGGGTAGGTGCTCTATTTAACAGTACAGGATGTCCCCGCATAACTTCTTGAAGTATTTCCCATACAATGGGTTCTTTTTCCCAAATTTTCCTTTTAGCAATCCTTACATTAGAAGTGGCGCGTTTCGTGATTAAATCGCGAATTACAAATAGCTGAAAAAGCTTTATTGCTATCTCTAGAGGTAATCCACATTGATGTAATGAAAGCGAAGGACCCACAACAATGACAGAACGCCCCGAGTAATCGACCCGTTTCCCAAGCAGAGTCTCGCGAAACCTTCCCTCTTTACCTTCAATTACATCTGAAAGTGATTTGTATACTTTATTGTGACCATCCCTCGTCGGTTGCCCGCGGGACCCACTATCAAGAAGTGTATCCACGGCTTCTTGTACCAATTTTTCCTGGCACATTACTAAATCTGCTGGCGCTAATTCACTTCTTTTTAATAGATAGGCAAGATTGTTGTTCCGACGGATAACTCTCTTATAAAGTTCATTAATGTCTGAAGTCACTACTTTATCTCCAGACCTATAAACAATAGGTCTCAATTCGGGAGGAAGAACCGGTAATAAGCACAAAACCATCCATTCTGGTTCTACATTTGTTTGAATAAAATGTTTCGCCAATTGCATGCGTCTAATCAAAAAAACTTTTCTTATTCGTCTTTTTCTATCTTCCCACTCATCTCCACTATACCCCTCGTCTTCTAATTCCTTCCATTCGACCAAAGAATTCTCTATAATAATTCGCAAATCCAAATCTGCTAATTGTTCTCTAATAGCACCTGCTCCTGTCGCAATTTCCCGATTTCGAAATGTTGCAAAGCCTGGGGTAGAAAAAAAGGGAGAAATGCTGTGGTTACAGGATGCAATTTCCTCTTCGAATAAACCTCGTAATCGTAAAAAAGTGGGTTTTTTAGTGCTGGGCCTAGCAAAAGAGAAATCGCCGTATACTAGGCCCTCCAACTTCTTAAGAGGTTTATCTAAAAGATTCGCGATATAACTAGGAAGACCTTTCAAATACCACACATGAGTCACGGGACATGCGAGTTTGATGTATCCCATTTGATATCTTCGTATCCGAGAATCCACAAATTCGACCCCGCATTTTTGGCAAAATCTTTCGTCTTCGTTTTCAGCTCCGCTCGCTCGAGAATTGCCACAAGCGCAAATCCCGCTTTTTATGGGTCCAAAGATTCTTTCGCAAAACAATCCATCTTTTTCTGGTTTATCGGTTTTATAATGAAAAGTAGAGGGCCTTGTGACTTCGCCAACGACTTCTCCATTAGGTAGGTTTTTGTTAGCCCAAGCCTTTATTTGTTGAGGGGAAACGAGTCCAATTTGAAGTTGTTGATGTTTATATTGGTCAATCATAAAATAGAAATAAGAAAAGAATTTATATTTATTCCGATCAAACTTCCTCCCTATTAACCTGGAAGTTCTTTTCAGATACAAGGAAATGATTCAGTTCTAGAGCCAAAGATCGTAGTTCTCGAACGAGCACTCGAAAAGATTCTGGAGGATCCTCATGATTAGGTATTCTTTTTCCCCAGATCGTAGCATTAAGTATTTCTTGGCGAGCTATAAGATGGTCAGATTTATAAGTAAGTATCTCTTGTAAAATGTGAGCAACACCAAATCCTTCTAGCCCAAACTTCCATTTCTCCTACTCGTTGTCCCCCTTGCTTGGCTCTTCCTCTAACCGGTTGTTGTGTAACAAGTGAGTAGGGCCCAGTAGAACGCCCATGAATTTTCTCATCAACTTGATGAATTAATTTTAAGATATAGGACTTCCCTATTAGAACAGGTTGCTCAAAGGGGTCGCCTGTTCTTCCATCAAATATTCTGCTTTTTCCCGGGTACTCGGGTTCAAATACCCATGGATTTTTTGTTTCTTTACTGGCTTCATATAATTCTGAAAACACAAGTTTTCTTGAAGCCTCTTGCTCATATCTCTCATCAAAGGGTGCTATTCTATAATGTTTCTTTAGCAGATCCCCCGCTAATCCGAGCGAGCTTTCAAATATTTGTCCCACATTCATTCGGGAGGGTACTCCTAAGGGATTGAAGACCATATCAACGGGTGTTCCATCTTGCAAATAGGGCATATCTTGCCTAGGCAAAATTTTGGAAATGATCCCTTTATTCCCATGTCTTCCGGCTACTTTATCCCCAACTTTGATTTCACGTTTCTGTAAAATATATACACGAACCATTATGTCGAGCGGGTCCCTTTGGATCCATTTCACATCGATAACGCGCCCTCTTCCACCTATAGGTAATTTCAGAGAAGTTTCTTTTGAAGTGGAAACCTCAAGGCCAAATATGGCCCGTAATAATCCAGCTTCCGCGATATAAGATGATTCGCTCGCTATCTGAGGCGTTAATTTACCTACTAAAATATCACCAGTTTCTACCCAGGATCCCAACCTAACAACTCCATTTCTGTCCAAATTGCGGAGTAAATGTTCTTCTAGATGTGGTATTTCTTTAGTGATTTTTTCAGCGGAGCCCTGGCTTGTCGTATCCGTCTGAATTTCATATTTCCGGATGTGAAAAGAGGTATAAATATCTTCATATACCAAACGTTCGCTAATTAGTACTGCGTCTTCAAAATTGTAACCTTCCCATGGCATATAAGCTACTAATACGTTTTTTCCTAAAGCAAGTTCGCCCCCAATTGTAGCAGCTCCTTCTGCTAAAATTTGTCCTTTTTTAATGGATTTACCCCGTGGAACCCGGGGTTTTTGGTGCATACAAGTATTTTTGTTAGAGCGACGGTGGTTAACTAAAGGAATACTTATAGTCTTCCCACTACTTGATAAAAGTATCTTATGACTATCAGTAGAAATGATCTTTCCCTCGCGTTCGGCTATAATGGAAACCCTCGAATCTAGAGCTGTTTGGCGTTCCAATCCAGTTCCAACAATGCATTTCTCGGACCGAGAAAGCGGAACTGCTTGGCGCTGCATATTAGAACTCATTAAAGCCCGATTCGCATCATTGTGCTCAATAAAAGGAATGAGAGAACCCCCAATAGAAAAATATTGGAAAGGAAAAATACTTCTAACATGAATCTGTTCCCATGCAATAGTCAAGAATTCTTGACGGTATCTAGCCGGAACAACCTGTTCTTCCTGAATACCTTGATTCAAGGACAAAGAATTTCCTGCTGCTATCATATAATATTCATCTCTATTTGGTGATAGATAAACCACCTGTCTCTCTTTTTTTTCTTTTGCTTTCTCAGCAGATATTTCATAAAACGGACTCTCTATGGATCCCCACAAGTGATCAATTCTCGCATGAATTGTTAAGGATCCAGTAAGTCCAACATTGATTCCTTCAGACGTGTCAATTGGACAAATACGCCCATAGTGACTCGGATGAATATCTCGGCTCCGAAAACTTGCGGTTCTCCCCGTCAACCCTCCAGGACCTAAACAACTCACTTTTCGCCCATGAACAGTTTGTGTCAATGGATTCGTTTGATCAAAAACTTGAGATAACGGGTATGTGCCAAAAAAGGTCTCATAAGTAGTTATTAATAAAATTGAAGTTGAAGTTGGAGTTACCAAAGTTTGGGGAGTCGGTTTCGATTGACGTATGAATACTCTACGAATAGTTTTTTGAACTGCATGTTGTAAACGACCAAGAGCCAATCCGAATTGATCTTGTAACAGATCCGCAACCGAACGAATACGTTTATTTTTCAAGTGATTCATATCGTCATCGTCAAGTATACCCGTTCCAAATTTCATTCCAATCAAATGATCCGTAGCGGCCAATACATCTCGTGGTAACAAGAATGTATTGTTCTGAGGAATATCAAGATTAAGTCTCCGATTCATATTTCGTCGACCAATCCTTCCTAATTCACATTTTTGTTGAAAAAATTTCTTTTGTAATTCCTCGCATAAGGACTCCGAAAATACCAGGTCCCCACCTACACAAGCAAATTGTTGATAAAACTCCAAAATAGCTTTTTCTTTTGACTCAATCCTCTTCTTCTCTTTAGCATTCGGGAAAGACAAGAAAATTTCAGGGTAGGAAACATTATCCAGAATTTCTCTTAGATTCGAACCCATAGCTGATGATAGAACTAGAATAGATATCTTTTGTTTTCTACTCACGCGAGCCCATATCCTTTCTTTTTTATCAATTGCTAATTCCGATCTCCCCCCCCAATCTGATATTATAGTGCCAGTGTAGATAGAAATTCCCTTATGATCTAATTCCGAGCGGTAGTAAATACCAGGACTTAGCAATATTTGATTGATCACAATTCGGTATATTCCATTTATAATAAAGGTTCCTAAGGAATTCATTATAGGAATGTTTCCGATAGAAATGGTTTGCTTTTGCACATCGAAACCAAAAATTAATCTCGCAGATACATATAATTCGGAAGAATAGGTGAGTGATTCATACACAGCATCTCTTTCTTTTATCGAGGGTTCTAGCAGTTGATATCCTTTCGCAAATAATTGAAATGCAATTTCGTGATCTGGATCTTTAATTGTTGGAAACTTGTCAAGTTCTTCTGCCAAGGCTTGATTAATGAACCTACAAAATCCCTCGAATTGGATCTGACTAAATCCGGGTATTGTGGACATTCCCTCGTTTCCATTCCGGAGCATCTTAATCTTAAGTTTCCTGTTTATCAAAGAAAAATTCCATTATCAGCTCACTCTTCATCAATCCCTATGGATCGATCTAGCAATCATGGAATCTATATTCTGTTTACTGAATCACATGAAATTCTAGGGAACTCCACATACGTATTTCATATATGTATTTCATACATATGAATAGAGACCATTTGGACGAAAGTTCGAGTTTGCCAGGGGTACAAATGAAATGAAAATGAATTGATAAAACATTCCTACAAAAAAAATTCTGCCACTTATACTTTATGTTATGATATTCTAATCAGATTGGATGGCAAAGATTTCTCATTTTATCTCCTTTCTATGAATGTAATAAAGCCGTAATATAATATACTAGAAAGTTTGACTTTACTTCGATTTAGAATAGCGTGCTTACTTTAATTTCTCAAAATAATTTGAGGGTTCTTTTTTATTTCGGATCGGAGTAGTATAATTGCTAGAAAATTCAGTATTTCATTGTGGAATTCTAAAATAAAGTAAGTCCCTTTTTTAAGTACATGCCAATCTAGTTATCCACCTCTCCCCATATCCATGCTTTTCTTTTATCGTAATTTCACTTGGGTACGCCAAGATAGTCAGGTTATACTCTATATCAGAGCAAATTTCCTTTTTTTATTCAAGATATTTAATTTAATACTTTGAAAAATTAAAGCATGATTCCCCATAGAGATATGTACATAAAGGGGATCTTTGGATAATAATGCTGTTCGGACCTAAAGTTTACCTATACACGGATTAAGCATAAAGCCATAATATTTTATTATGCCATTGAAGGGGGGGGAGATAATACCGATTTAAGAGTAGTTCACTACTGCAATAAAAAAAAGAGAATTCTAGTTAACGGTTCCAATTTATTCTGAATTTTGCAGCCTGTGAATAGAAATCCACTTTTTCTTCTTTTTCATCTCAATAGAAAGAAATGGGAAGTTTTATTGTGTTAACAATGTATGTTTTAAGATAGAATCTATCGAGGAGAATAATAGAAACTGGATCAAAAAAAGCAGGAATAGATTTTTTGAAAAAGATTGGAAAAAAGTAAGTAGAATTATATTCAAAATAAAAGGGGCTTTTCGTAAGAAAACGTGGATGAATACTTGCTGTTTTCTAGATTTTTGATCGGATTTTTTGGCGGCATGGCCAAGCGGTAAGGCAGGGGACTGCAAATCCTTTATCCCCAGTTCAAATCTGGGTGCCGCCTGATCAATAAAATACTTAGGTTTTTTTTATAGTGCTGATCGAATTCGATAAATTTTTACTTCGCATAAGTTCGGGCAAGAGAGTAACTGGGCCTGCCGATACTGGGTTTAGAGAAACCATACCATAGTTCTATCCTCAAACTAGGGTTAGGGTTTGTTTTGACGGTAGTGGCCAAAATGGTTATCAATAGGGGTGAGGTAGTGTTTCCTTATTCTTTTATTATATGAATTTGAATTGGTTCTTAATTGAGATTCGATTTGATAATTTTAAAATACGAGGATAAGATGTCAGAAATCTTGGTATCCAAAGAAAGGTCCCTAAGGGGCATTCTTTTTTTTTTTCAATCTAAGATTCAAGAAGGGACTCCACGAAAGAATATCAAGACTTACTAATTATTATACATTTTTTTATCGTACATCTTATGTTACCTACATACACTAAAGTAAGGACTACTTAATTCTAACGAGAATCAGATTAAATAGGTCGATCAAAAATCAATTTAGGAGTTGTATTATGGATAAAATCTCTTCATTCTTTCATAGAATGATACAAAGCAAGGCTGCAGGGTTTAGGTCAAAAATAAACATTAGGTAAGGTAGGTATCCAATAAATATTTATCTATCGATAATTTTATGGTATATTCGGGCGTCCTTTGCTTAAAAAAAAAAAAAAGAGTAACAAAAGGAATAAAAAATCTTCCTATTCCCGCTTCTTCTATTCAGGACATCATTCCCGTACTCTTTCTTTTTTAAGGAAAAAAGGGCTATAGTATCTCGTATTTTTAATGCTCTCTAATTCTACCAGAATTCCTATAAGAATTTGTTAGGAGTAAATTCCTTGAACTGATTGATCCATGGCCTTAGGGCGGAATCCCTTTTTGACTCTGTACCCTTGATTCCACTATGATTATTGATCAATAGTAGAATAATCCCTTCATAGAAATAGGAGACATAATTTAGATGGATATAGTAAGTCTCGCTTGGGCTGCTTTAATGGTAGTCTTTACATTTTCTCTTTCACTAGTAGTATGGGGAAGGAGTGGACTCTAGGGATACTACTAATTGATTAAGTAATCAAATTGTTGTATCAATTCTTTTCTTTAATGGATCATTTTGCATTAATCATTTTGTCAAACGTTATTCTTTAATCTTTTTCTTTAGTTTTGTTTCACTCCTGTAAGAAACTCTTGTATTGTAAGTTGTAATGTAAGAAAGAGCCATTATACCAATTCAGAATTTCTACTAGAAATGACGAATGGTTAAAAAAAGTTCTATACATAAGAAAATTAGACTTTCTTCCACGGAACTATTCACGGCATATCACACATTTTCCATTTCCTTTTACTTTTTACTATAGTCTATTCTTCATATTATTTTTCTTTCCTTCCATGGATTCTTTGGTCAAGAATTGTCTTAGATTTTTTTATTTTGACCTGATTGAAATTAAGTGGATGCAATGAAAAAAGAAATTGAATTAGACTACTTAACTATTTCAATCTACTAATCTATTCTATGTAGATTCAAAGATAATATAATAGAAAGAATCTAAAGTGTCGTAGAAAAAACTATATGTAGTTCTTTCTACCACACTTTAAGATTCCAACCAGATCCTTTCATTTAAGACTTGGATTTTTTTTATTTAATCCCTTTTTAATTTCTTCAATGATTAATTGGAATTCCAATTAATTATTTTGGCTGACTGTTTTTACATAAATAATAAGTAAAAAAGAAGTAGGAACTAGAATGAACAGTGCAGTAGCAATAAATGCGAGAATATTGACTTCCATAACCTCTTTATTTTTTATTTTCACAATAACTCGGGATGTAATCCCATGGAGAGGAAAAAGGGGTATCTTGTAAATTCAAGGGTAGGGCTTGCATTCTGATAATACTGAATCAATTCAATATTATGAATATCGGATCTATCAAATCAATTCATGGATGAGAGTTATATTTCACGGATGAGAGTTATATAGTATAACATAGGAAGATCCTCTATCCACACTAAGACCAAAATGGGTTTTTTGATTGGATTAGGAATTCCCTCTTTTTTAATCCTTTTCTACTTTTTCTTTTCTATATCTCTAACCCACGAGCTTTCTTAATCTTATACTTTCTTAATCTTATACAATTTCCCTTCCTTTTTCTTATAGTTATACATACAATTATGTATGTATTATATGACCAACTTTCACTTTCTATGGGTCACATAGACATCCAAATAAGCAGTAGAAGTGAGATGGGGAAAAGAGGTCTGAAATAAAAAGGGAATACGATTTATGTATGGATTCCGGTAAAATACCGGTACTCTATTCCATAAGAGTGGAATAGGAAATTAAGATGAGGATGGTATCATCATAAAGAAAGATAGAGTAATATAATATCCTAAATTCTACTAATCCACATATCGTATGTGTGTCTTTCTTTATCGATTGGGAGTAGTGAAAAAAAAATTCCTATATGCCCTCCCTCCCTCTTTAATGAGAGATGCAAAATAAAAAAGTGAAGTAAGGGTGCCCTGTGGGTATTTGATCTTGCTCCCTGCCCCTTTTTTTCATGGAAAAAGGAAATATCAATTTCTCCATTCATTGAACCCTAGTTCGGGACTGACGGGGCTCGAACCCGCAGCTTCCGCCTTGACAGGGCGGTGCTCTGACCAATTGAACTACAATCCCCGCGGGGTGTATGGCATACCCATTCTTAAATAGAACCATAAGAAGATTCGATTCGTCTTTCGTACTCTAAGAAATAGACGAATCATATACTACATACCCACATATTATATTATACGTGGGTATAGTGAGAGTGACATAACTAGTATGTCGTGATTTTTTATCACTAAAAATGGATAATAATCCAGCCTTCAATAAGAAAAACTCTTTTGTTTGTAAGAAAGGAATGAGAGAGATATGGATTAGAAAAAAAAATTTCCCTTTTTTCTTTATCTTTTATTTCTATAGATCAGACATTTTATTTTATGGAAGAAAAACAAAAGGATTTAGTTCATACTCACGAAGCCCTAGATTTTTGGTTTGGGCCGAGCTGGATTTGAACCAGCGTAGACATTGTCAACGAATTTACAGTCCGTCCCCATTAACCACTCGGGCATCGACCCAGGAAGAATTTATTCTAGGGTTTTTGCTAATCTATGATTAACCTCCTTTCATAATACTCCCTACCCCCAGGGGAAGTCGAATCCCCGCTGCCTCCTTGAAAGAGAGATGTCCTGAACCACTAGACGATAGGGGCATCACTAGACGATAGGGCCATATACAACCGCTCGTGATTATACTATAATCATAGTATGAGCAGTTTTTTGGAATTGTCAATATACTCGAAAAGTATAAATAGATCCAAAGCAAAGAGTTTTTCCAACTTTTCTGTTATGTTTTCATCTAGGATTTTTTTTAGTTGATCGTTATAGATTAATTCTCCGTGCTTCATTTAGTGTTCATACCAAAAATGCATCCATCCCGCACTAAGTCATAAAATTCTCTAAAAATATAGAGAAAGTTTCAAAAACAAAGAAAAAAAGTGAATCAATTTAGTAGAAAAGTACTCTATCAGATTCGAACCAACGACTTACGTCTTAGCACGAGATTACTCTACCACTAATTTAAAAAGCCCTTTATCGGATTTGAACCGATGACTTATGCCTTACCATGGCATTACTCTACCACTGAGTTAAAAGGGCTTTTTATTTAATTCAAAAATTAGCCACTTGGATTTCCCATTATGGGTCTACTGCATAATGTACATATTATATATATAATATATAGAGATAGAGAGAGAGACATTATGTAGAGATTGTATATGTATATATCGATATCTTGAGAGCTCAAAATAAAATTAATAAAAAAAAACATACCCTACATAACATATCCAACTCTTCTTGGTTCAGGGTTTTCCGTTTCCGAAGACTAGTAAAATAGGCGGATTCTGGAACCCCAAGGATTCAACGGTATATGGATATGGAAAATATAAGATTTCCGATCCTAGCGGGAAAAGGCGGGGAACAGATACCCAATAGGATATAGGATCCTTGGGAGGAACTTTTGGTAATGGCCTTGATCCTCTATGCTATTTTTTATGTGTTCTTAGTTCTATTGAACTTTTTGCATTCTTTTAAACAAGAATCTAATAAACTAGAATTGAGTCAGTGGAAAAAAGGAGAGAGAGGAAAGTGTTAAATGGAGAGAGTCGACTAATCAGAGACTTTTAGGATCTTCTTTACATCAGGTAAATCTGTCGGCCCTGTCCGTTTTTTTCTTTAAGTTACGACTCTTTGCTGCTTACTTCTATCAAGCCATAGGGAAAGTCTATGATGAATTTGGAAAACTCATCTCACTCTTACTCTATGGCTCGGACTTAATGGGGGAAGAAAACATCTTCCATAATTTCTTTTTTGTTCAATTCTGGACAAAAAAGAAAAGGAAAAAAGGAATTTATAGGGACAGTGTTACCCCCTATATCCCCTAGTTTATATTGTAGGAATAATAAAACAATTTAGCAGTCTGACACACTTACGTCCTTGCAAAGTAAATAATTATTATTGTAGTCGTAACCGTAGAATAGGATCCTAATCAAAATAAATACATTTGGTTCAGGCGCTATTAGCATGGTAAGAAAAGATTTTTTTTACAGACCAGAGGGGCTATCTAAATCCTAAAGTAAAGGCGAGCGATCGAAGTAGAAGTACCAACGGCTCAGTGTCATGAACCTTCTCCATCTGATTCAATAAGGGGGAATTAGCCTTCTTGTCAAATGGCTATCCTTGACAAAGGGTACCATTTATACCATAATCTACAATGTAGCGGGTATAGTTTAGTGGTAAAAGTGTGATTCGTTCTATTAATAACTGAATTTGAAATGATATACTTAAGGCATCCTTAAGTTTTTTATTTTTATATTCCGATGAAAACTTTAGTTCTTATAAAGGATTAAATCCTTTTCCTCTCAATAGCATATTGAGGAAGAATATACATTCTGGCGATTTGTATCCAAAGACTAATTTAAATTGCATCCAAAATAAAAATAGGATTATGAGTACAGAGTCGCGAAGCATAATTTTGCATTGGATTAAGTATTCCAATTTTGAAAATATGAGTAAAGGATCTATGGATGAAGATACAAAAAAGTTGATTTCCAATCGTAACTAAATCTTCTTAAAATAAGGAATAAGGAAGCCAAATAGCTAAAAAACGATAGTTTTGGTTTACTAGAACCATCCGCATATTGTTTCAGCTCGGTGGAAACCCAATTCTTTTCCTCAGGATCTCTTGAAT